>NC_061510.1:397405972-397478850 GCF_022539505.1 Lolium rigidum | reverse complement strand
CTAGGGCGGCGCCCCCCCTTGGGCCGCGCCGACCACACGTGTGGGGCCCCCAGGGCACCCCTCTGGTCCCCCTTTGACTTTCTGGAAGGTTCCGGGAAAAATAAGATGTTGGGTCTTCGTTTCGTCGAATTCCGAGAATATTGCCCGAACAGCCTTTCTGGAACAAAAAACAACAGAAAACAGCAACTGGCCCTTTGGCATCTCGTTAATAGGTTAGTTCCGGAAAATGCATAAAAACATTATAAAGTGCAAGCAAACATGTAAGTATTGTCATAAAACAAGCATGGAACATCAGAAATTATAGGTACGTTGGAGACGTATCAGCATCCCCAAGCTTAGTTCCTGCTCGCCCTCGAGTAGGTAAACGATAAAAAGAGTAATTTCTGTAGTGACATGCTACTTACATAATCTTGATCATACTATTATAAAGCATATGAGATGAATGAAGTGACTCAAGGCAATGATCTATAGTTGCTAACAAATAGATAACATATAGCAAAACTTTTCATGAATAGTAGTTTCAAGACAAGCATCAAAAGTCTCGCATAAGAGTTAACTCATAAAGCAATAAATTCAAAGTAAAGGCATTGAAGCAACACAGAGGAAGATTTAAGTTTCAGCAATTGCTTTCAACTTTCAACATGTATATCTCATGGATAATGGTCAACACAAAGTAATATGATGAAAGCAAATAAGCAAGTATGTAAGAATCAATGCACAGCTTGACACAAGTGTTTGCTTCTAAGATGGAAGGAAGTAGGTAAACTGACTCAACATAAAGTAAAAGAAAGGCCCTTCGCAGAGGGAAGCAGGGATTAAATCATGTGCTAGAGCTTTTTAAGTTTTGAAATCATATAGAGAGCATAAAAGTAAAGTTTTGAGAGGTGTTTGTTGTTGTCAACGATTGATAGTGGGCACTCTAACTACCTCATCAACCGGACTTTCAAGAGCGGCTCCCATGAAGGACGTTATCTCTACCGAAGAAGGTAGATCATCCCTCTTCTCTTTTGTTTACACATGTACTTTAGTTTTATTATTTATGGTTGACACTCCTCCCAACCTTTTGCTTTCACAAGCCATGGCTAACCGAATCCTCGGGTGCCTTACAACATTCACATACCATGAAGGAGTGTCTATTTGCAAAATTAAGTTGCTTACTGATGAATCAGGGCAAAACATGTGAAGAGAATTATTAGTGAAGGTTAATTAATTGGGGCTGGGAACCCCATTGCCAGCTCTTTTTGCAAAATTATTGGATAAGCGGATGAAGCCACTAGTCCATTGGTGAGAGTCTGTCAAGAGTAAATGACAAGGTTGAAAGATAAAACACCACATACTTCCTCATGAGCTATAAAACATTGACACAAATACATGAAGTATTTACTTGGAATGGCAGGAAATACCACATAGTAGGTAGATATGGTGGACACACATGACATAGGTTTTGGCTCAAGGTTTTGGATGCACGAGAAGCATTTCCTCTCAGTACAAGGCTTTGGCTAGCAAGGTTGTTTGAAGCAAACACAAGTATGAACCGATGACAACAAAACTTACATAAGAACATATTGCAAGCATTATAAAACTCTACATTGTCTTCCTTGTTGCTCAAACACTTTTACCGAGAAAATATCTAGACCTTAGAGAGACCAATCATGCAAACCAGTTTCAACAAGCTCTACGGTATTTCTCCACTAATAGGTTTAAACTACATGATGCAAGAGCTTAATCATGATCTACTTGAGAGCTCAAAACAATTGCCAAGTATCAAATTATCCAAGACAATATGAGGCATTTTCTGTTTCCAACCAAATAGCAATAAATGCAATAGCTTCCAACTTTTATCATTGAACATTAAAAGTAAAACGAAGAACACAAGTGTTCATATGAAAAAGCGGAGCGTGTCTCTCTCCCAAACAAGGATTGCTAGGATCCAAATTTATTCAAACATAAACAAAAATAAAAACACACAGACGCTCCAAGTGAAGCACATAAGATGTGACCGAATAAAAATATAGTTTCAATAGAAGAAACCTGATAAGTTGATGAAGAAGGGGATGCCTGTTGGAGATATGCCCAAGAGGCAATAATAAAAGTGGTTATTATATATCTTTATGTTTATGATAAATGTTTATATACCATGCTATAATTGTATTAACCGAAACATTGATACATGTGTGTTATGTAAACAACAATGAGTCCCTAGTAAAGCCTCTTAACTAGCTTGTTGATTAATAGATGATTAGTTTCATAATCATGAACATTGGATGTTATTAATAACAAGGTTATATCATTATGTGAATGATGTAATGGACACACCCAATTAAGCGTAGCATAAGATCACGTCATTAAGTTATTTGCTATAAGCTTTCGATACATAGTTACCTAGTCCTTATGACCATGAGATCATGTAAATCACTTATGCTGGAAAGGTACTTTGATTACATCAAACGCCACTGCGTAAATGGGTGGTTATAAAGGTGGGATTAAGTATGAGTTGAGGCATATGGATCAACAGTGGGATTTGTCCATCTCGATGACGGATAGATATACTCTGGGCCCTCTCGGTGGAATGTCGTCTAAATAGCTTGCAAGCATATGAATGGTTCATAAGAGACCACATACCATGGTACGAGTAAAGAGTACTTGTCAGGAGACGAGGTTGAACAAGGTATAGAGATACCGATGATCAAACCTCGGATAAGTAAAATATCGCGTGACAAAGGGAATTGGTATCGTATGTGTATGGTTCATTCGATCACTAAGTCATCGTTGAATATGTGGGAGCCATTATGGATCTCCAGATCCCGCTATTGGTTATTGGTCGGAGAGAGATCTCGACCATGTCTACATAGTTCGCGAACCGTAGGGTGACACACTTAAGGTTTGATGTCGTTTAAGTAGATATGGAATAAGGAATGGAGTTCGAAGTTTTGTTCGGAGTCTCGGATGGGATCCAGGACATCACGAGGAGGTCCGGAATGGTCCGGAGAATAAGATTCATATATAGGAAGTCATATTCCAAGTTTGGAAATGATCCGGTGCATTTATGGCAGGTTCTAGAAGGTTCTAGAAAAGTCCGGAAGAAATCACCATGGAAAGTGGAGTCCCGAAGGGACTCCACCTTGCATGGCCAGCCAAACCCTAAGGGGTGGAGTCCCGGTGGACTCCACCATAGGTGGCCGGCCACCCCACCTAAGGGAAAGGTGGGAGTCCCACCTTGGGTAGGACTCCCCCCTTGAGTAGGTTTCCCACCTATGGGAGGTTTTGTTGTTGGGATCTTATTCGAAGACTTGGACTACAACTCTTGGGGATTTCCACCTATATAATGAGGAGGAGAGGGAGGGGGCAGCCACTCTTGGCCGCACCACCTAGGGCTGCCCATGGCCGGCGCCCTAGCCACCCCCTCTCCCCAAACCCTAGCCTCTCCTCCTCCACCACTTCTCCCGCATACGCTTAGGCGAAGCCCTCGCCGGAGTTCTCCATCGACACCGCCACCACGCCGTCGTGCTGTCGGGATTCCGAGGAGGATCTACTACTTCCGCTGCCCGCCGGAACGGGGAGAAGGACGTCGTCTTCATCAACACCGAACGTGTGACCGAGTACGGAGGTGCCGCCCGATTGTGGCACCGTCAAGATCTTCTACGCGCTTTGAAAGCGGCAAGTGATCGTCTACCGCAGCAACGAGAGCCTCCTCTCGTAGGCTTTGGAACTCTTCAAGGGTTAGTCTCGTTCATCCCCTCGTTGCTACTATCTTCTAGATTGCATCTTGGCTTGGATTGCGTTCTCGCGGTAGGAAATTTTTTGTTTTCTATGCTACGAATCCCTACAATGCCTTGGGCATCCCCAAGCTTAGACGCTTGAGTCTTCTTGAAATATGCAGGGATGAACCACGGGGGCATCCCCAAGTTTAGACTTTTCACTCTTCTTGATCATATATCATCCTTCTCTCTTGACCCTTGAAAACTTCCTTCACACCAAACTTCTCATAAACTTCATTAGAGGGGTTAGTACTCAAAAAACTTTAATCCACTTTAGCCCTGTAGTGACACATTGCAAGTACTCAATAAAACATTATCTACAGCTCTCCACGTCTAGAAAGCCTCACTTAAAGTCCACAAGAGACAATGCAAAAAAACAGAGACAGAATCTGTCGAAACAGAACAGCCAGTAAACACAAATTTTTAAGAGGTACTTACGTTGCTCAAATCAGAAAACTCAAAACTAATGAAAGTTGCGTACATATCTGAGGATCACTCACGTAAATTGGCAGATTTTTCTGAGTTACCTACAGAGAATCATACCCAGATTCGTGACACCAAGAAATCTGTTTCTGCGCAGAAATCCAAATCTAGCATCAACCTTCTATTAGAGACTTCACTTGGCACAACATTGCAATAAAATAAAGATAAGGAGAGGTTGCTACAGTAGTAACAACTTCCAAAACACAACAAAACAGTAGCAAAATAAACACATGGGTTATCTCCCAAGAAGTGCTTTCTTTATAGCCATTAAGATGGGCCCAGTAATTTTAATGATGCACTCGCAAGAAATAAGAGTTGAAGCAAAGAAGAGCATCAAAAAGCAAGTTCAAAACACATTTAAGTCTAACCCACTTCCTATGCATAGTAATCTTGTACACAAATAAATTCATGAAGAACAAAGTGACAAGCATAAGAAGGTAAAACAAGAGTAACTTCAAAATTTTAAGCATATAGAGAGGTGTTTTAGTACCATGAAAATTTCTACAACCATATTTTACTCTCTCATAATAATTTTCAGTAGCTTCATGGATAAACTCAACAATATAACTATCACATAAAGCATGTATTTCATGATCCATAAATACATGATTTCTATCAAGCTAAAAAATAATAGGATCAAAACTTTCAAACTCACTTTTATCAATAATGTAACAAGGTGATTGATCATTCTCAAAAGATATGGGACTCATAGATAAAGTCAAGACCTCTCCAATCCCATTTTCATTAGTAGTACAATTAATAGTATCAAGTAACATAGGACCATCATCTAGAGATTTATCATAAACATTTGCCAAGCAAAACTCTTTAGTACCATGCATATCGACATCAGGCACAAACAAAGCATTATCATAAGATTTATCAAAATAGCATGGATTATCATAAATAATAGTAGCATAATCATTTTTACAAGTTTTACTCATAGGAAATATTTCAAGAGAATCCACATGAACATAACATTCATCCGCCTTTGGTAAGCATGGAGGACAATCAAATAGTGTAAGAGATAAAGAGTTACTCTCATTAGAAGGTTGGCATGGGTAGCTAATCCATTCTTCCTCCTTTTGTTCATCACTCTCCTCTTCTTTTTCATCCAATGAGATTTCAGGTTCATCAATTTCCTCCTCTTTTTCATCCAATGAGCTTTCAGGTTCATTAATTTCTTCTTCTACTAGTTCCTGCAAATTGTGAGTGCATTTTTGTGCATTAATGAGTCTCTCTTTATAATCAATGATATAAGGATTATCACTGTAGCTTTCTATGCAAAAATTAAGGATAGAAGAGACATAATCTTTAAGGTCCTTACAAACAACACAAGTTTCATAATTTTTAGCAATGAAGGATTCTATCTCAGAAGCTCCCATAAACAAAACAAATTGTTCTACTTCTTCGAACCCAAAATGAATATAGCTATTCCAATTATAGTTCTTAATTAAAACTTCCTCGCTAAAGCCACATTGAAATTTAAGATGTTTAGTATCCTGTTTAGAGCAACAGTTTATATCATGACGTTTAAGCAAGATTTTAGCAATTGTATTCAGTTTTTCTATCACAGCACTCATAACTTTTCCCGTTCTTGATTCTCTATAATTATTATATAATTCTATAAGCTCCAAATAGGTTGTAAGTTCTTCCATAATAGCAGTTTTTAATTTTTAGGTTTTTCAAATTTTTATGAATTTTTGGGTATATGAGGAAAATAAAACAAAACAAAAACAAACTAGGCAAAAGTAAACTAAGCAAAATAATACTAGACAGAAATAAACTAAGCACAAACAAACTAGGCAAAAGTAAACTAAGCAAAACAAAATAAAATAAAATAGAGAGAGAGGTGGACTGTACTCCCCAGGTGAACTTATGAGTAGAGCTATGCCTCCCCGGCAACGGCGCCAGAAAATAGTCTTGATAACCCACAAGTATAGGGGATCGCAACAGTCTTCGAGGGAAGTAAAACCCAAATTTATTGATTCGACACAAGGGGAGGTAAAGAATACTTATAAGCCTTAACAAGCGAGTCGTCAATTCAGCTGCACTCGGAAAAGCACTAGTAACAGGGGTGATGTGAAAGCGAGCAGTAATATGGGAGCAGATGAGTAACAGTAACACAGCGCGATGTAGATAATATGAGAGCAATGGCACCAGAAAATAGTTGATACTACTTCCAATGACATGTAGGAACGAGTTTATGATGATGAGAGATGGACCGGGGTTCCCAGCTATCTACACTAGTGGTAACTCTCCAATAACAAGTGTTGGGTGAACAAATTACAGTTGGGCAATTGATAGGATTGAAATAGCATTAAGACATAACATCAAGATCATTAATCATGTAGGCATGTTTTCCATATATAGTCATACGTGCTCGCAATGAGAAACTTGTACAACATCTTTTGTCCTACCAGCCGGTGACAGCCGGACCTCTAGGGAATCTACTGGAAATTAAGGTACTCCTTTTAATAGAGCACCGGAGCAAAGCATTAACACTCCGTGAAAACATGTGATCCTCATATCTAAGCCTTCCCCTCCAGCTTGTCCCAATTTCTGTCACTTTGGGGCCTTTGGTTCCGGACATAGACATGTGCATACAACTTGTAGATACAGTCTAAGCAATAAGTATAGAGCTTAAATCTAAGATCATGCCACTCGGGCCCTAGTGATAAGCATTAAACACAACAAGATTGCAGCAACAATAACTTCATAAACTTTGTAGATAGACTAATCATAATGTAACAATCCATCGGATCCCAACAAACACAACACCGATTACATCAGATGAATCTCAATCATGTAAGGCAGCTCATGAGATCATTGTATTGAAGTACATGGGGGAGAGAATACCAACTAGCTACAGCTAGAACCCGTAGTCCATGGGGGAACTACTCACGGAGCATGATGGAGGCGGTGGCGTTGATGGAGATGGCTTCCGGGGCACTTCCCCGTCCCGACGAGGTGCCGGGAACAGAGACTTCTGTCCCCCGAATTGGAGTTTCGCGATGGTGGCGGCGCCCCTGGAGTCTTTCTGAAGTTTCGTCAATTGGTCTCGATGTTTTAGGTCACCAGGGCTTAAATAAGCGAAGAGACGGAGTCGGAGGGGCCACAGGGCCTCCTCACACTAGGGCGGCGCCTCCCCCCTTGGGCCGCGCCGGCCCCCAGGGCATCCCTCTGGTCCCCCTTTGACTTTCTGGAAGGTTCCGGGAAAAATAAGATATTGGGTCTTCGTTTCGTCGAATTCCGAGAATATTGCCCGAACAGCCTTTCTGGAACCAAAAACAACAGAAAACAGCAACTGGCCCTTTGGCATCTCGTTAATAGGTTAGTTCCGGAAAATGCATAAAAACATTATAAAGTGCAAGCAAAACATGTAAGTATTGTCATAAAACAAGCATGGAACATCAGAAATTATAGGTACGTTGGAGACGTATCAGTAACTATGTATCGAAAGCTTGTAGCAAATAACTTAATGACGTGATCTTATGCTACGCTTAATTGGGTGTGTCCATTACATCATTCATATAATGATATAACCTTGTTATTAATAACATCCAATGTTCATGATTATGAAACTAATCATCTATTAATCAACAAGCTAGTTAAGAGGCTTACTAGGGACTCATTGTTGTTTACATATCACACATGTATGAATGTTTAAGTTAATACAATTATAGCATGGTATATAAATATTTATCATAAACATAAAGATATATAATAAGCACGTTTATTATTGCATCTTGGGCATATCTCCAACAGAGCCTCCCCACCGAGATGGGGAGCGGGATTTGCTTGCTGCCGCTGCCGGAGGCCTCGAAGTCATTCTTCTTCCCCATGGCGCTGCGGCGGTGGTGGTGGTTGTGGAGGTGTGGGCGAAGGAGCGACGCGGCCTGTGGACTTTTATGGGCGGGCGCGCGCGGGATACGATGCCATTGAAGGCGCCGCGAAGCCCGGCCGCCGCCCACCGGTGCGCGCGCGGAACAGGCAGCCGCGCCATTGATGGCGAAGGCTGCGGCGCAGACGCGGAAGCGCTGACCGCCTGAATCGATGCCCTCGATGCAGACTCGCTGCCAGGCGGGCCCGGTGGGGAAGCGAGCGGACACTTTGCGTGTCCGCCGAGACGCAAACCTGGCGCATATTTGGGTCAGGTTTGCGTCTCCGCGGACGGCCCGGTCACTTTGCGTCGCCCCTCTCGAACAGGCCCCAGACGCATTTCCGGTCACGGCGGACGCAAACGGTCGCTGAGCGTCCGTTTGCGTCGCACCGCTGGAGATGCCCTTACGCGTAACCTGTGGGGGTATGACCCGGTTGTCAGCATCCCCAACATTGATTTAGAATAGGACAATAAAAAACAGTTTTACAATTTTTCATGTTTTTTTTTTCTGATTTAAGGGTGTCAAATTTTCTCAGGTGATGTAAAATAGGGCATGTGTGTTCCAACAGGTGATGTAAATTAGAGAACCACACATAGCAACATAAATATAAGAATCTGGATCTTCACAAAATCATCGTAGTACTTTGGACATGGCGTTTTTGCTCTCGGGCTCATATGAGCTCGTTTTGTGAACCATTCGTTTGGTCTTGATCCGTGAGCCAATGCTATTTTTTAGTTGGGATACGGATAGCCGAAAATGTAGGTTCAGAATGGCAGCCGTACCTGCCAATGGAGTACAGTGGGGCAAGATTTAACGGGACGTTTCAAGGTGACGAGTGCTGGACCCGTGAACCTATGGTACAGATTGGATAGCCCCAGTCCGATGACGCCGCCTGCCACCGCGCCGGTGGCCGCCTCGCCAAGATTAATAAAATGTCTTAATGTTTCATTTCTGTTTAATGATTATAGAATCGCTTGTGATGGACGGCCCATGCAGTTGCTCCGCTAGCTCATCCTATAATATAAGCTAACTATGCCGGCAGCACTGGCACTTTCAATCTCACTTTATACTAGCCGGCCCGGACAGCAACCTTGGCTCGGCCGAGGTCAAAATCACTGGCGCCGGCGCTGACAGCTACGAGCTCCTTCGATGTCCGCATCAGCGGGCCGCCTCCATGGCTTCGCCAGCTTCCTCTACCTCCCATTCCGCTTTCACCCGTCCATCCGCTGCTCCTCCCCTGCGTGCCCAGCTCGCATCAGACTCGGCCATGGGCCTTAAGCTATACGCCTGTACTACATCTGGACTAGACGCTGGCTGTCAGCTGTGTGAGGCTTATCCACAGGCTCTTACAGGATGGCGAGATCGACGCGTTCTTGAGGTGGGTCCGTTCGATGAACCTACTGTGGTTACGGTGTCCGAGAAAAGAGGAAGCGCCGGCGAAGGAGGAGAAGACGAGCTGCCGGCTGCCGCGGCCTTGAAGTTCGACTTCTACTCGGCGGTGTTCGATGCACTGTAGGCCACGGTGCCGCCAAGCAGCACAGAGCTGCTGTTGATGGAGCAGGAGTTCCTCGCCACGGAGATCGATGCAGTGCGGGGCCTAGTGGCGGTGGCGGGAGGCCCTGATGCTTCAAGGCGTGGCCTGCCGACGCGCAGTCTCTGACCGGCGAGCACGTTCGCTACAACGTAGGCGTGGGCTGCCAAGTGTTGACGCCCGCGGCGTGGGCTGCCGGCGTTCGCGACAATGTAGGCGCGGCTTCTGCTAAGGCTGCACTACCTGTCGTACCGTCGCAGGGGAACGCTGGAGAAAGACCGTGGTACTGTACGTGTTTCCTACCGACGGGACAATAGCCGTCCGTTAAGTGTAACATAAATACTGTATATGAGTAGGTGTGATCCCCTGCTCTGCCAACCCCATGTTTTAAAATGGATATACGGCAGTGAATACGTCCCAAGTACCAGCCCCTGAGAGGAAACGAGTGGCCTAGAAAACGAGCTCACGTGTGCTCGGGATCAGAATAGTATTTTCGTAGTACTTCATATAAATTTAGAACTTACAAAATATATCATCGCACACCATGACATATGCGGAAGCAATCACGTTTAGCCAAACCAAAACGAGCCTTCACCCTGAAAATCAAACACGATATGCTCAAAATCAAACAAATTGGTAGTGGCAGCAACTCTGAGACTCAACAGCGTGCGATGGTGGTGGTACTGGACATCTTCTTCGGGCAGGCGTACAACAGCGTGGTATAGTTCGAGGCCGGGTGAGGTGGCACCCTTCTCCTCCGCGTCGGTCCTTGGCACCCAGCCGCGGCCGCGTACCGGTGAGAACTTTGTCAACTCCACTGGCGAGCAAGGGTACCCCGGCAGCATGTTCGTTGACCCGCTCGGCCGTGGCGGTGAGACCAAGGACGACGTCTACATCCCTGACGCTGACATGCTCGATTCGCTTGAGCTGACCGAGATCAAGCACGCGAGCATCGGCATGCTCACGTTGAGCCCGGGCCAATCTAGCCGCCGCTCACCCCATGGGACGTCGCGCGCAAGCTCTGGCCGGGAATCTATGGAGAGACAATGGGGGGGGGGGGAAGCCGGTGCGAGAGAAATTTTGGACCACAGTTGACCATCCAGTGCCGAAATTTAGTTGGGATTTGGCTGGCATCCATGGAACGGTGGGAGCTAGGAAAGGACCAAATGACAGTTGGAGCGTGTGGGCTTGGCCGGTTATATGATATGGTATCTCCCAGGTGATGTATACTTGGACAACCAATTGCTTATTTTAGGGTATGTTGTAAAATTTTAGGTTTTTCTTTTATTTACATCATCTGTTAAAGCTTTTTTTTTTGCTGGAGATGCTCTTAGGCGGTGCATTTGGCAGCACTTGTGTGGGTCTTCATGAGCACTTTGCAGTTCTTCCTCTGTATCCCGGCATGTGTACGAGCCAGAGGCTGGAGTATGTCCGCGTATAGTTCCTCCGTCCACGAATAAGTGTACATCAAGGTTTTATATTTAGTCAAACTCTTTAAACTTTGACCAAATATATAGGAAAAAGTAGTAGCATTTATGGTAGCAGAGGATAAGGAAGAGGAGTATGTCTCAATCAACGCGCTTGAGCATAAAAAAGATGTCAGTAGAAAGAGAATATGAATCCTCCCGTAGTCCCGTCTCATCCATGCACACCTTCGTTATTTTCCTCACGTTTGAACGCCTCGCTCGAGATTACATGCTTCGGGATTGGACCATACTACGTATTAGATTTCCATGGCGAAGCAGAACATGTCACCGGCACTTGTCTGTTTTTCAACTTTAGGCACATAAGCAAGCAATCAACCACCATTTCCCCTTCTGCCACATTAACTTCAAGCACAAACTTTGGATCGTTCGTGTGGGGAACACCGCCCCGTGGTATCACGCTTAGGGCATCTCCAGCGTAGCGTCCGCGCGCGTCCGTTTGCGTCGGCACTTTTGGTCGAAAACGACCGCGCGTCCGTTTGCGTCGGGGGTGGCTCCAGCGGCACGACACATTTTTTTTAGGACGAATCATTTTTTTGAACTGAAACATAATTTACAAAAACTGAAACATAACTTACATACTTGAAAACATAAAAAAAAACCTAAAACGCCTACTGGTCGCTGTCGTGGCCGTGCTGCTCCTCGTCGCTGTCGAGCACGATGACCTCCGGTATGTCCCACGGCCAGTTGCCATCCGGGGGAGCGTACGCCGGGCGCGATCGCGGTGCTCGAGGTTGAGGAGGCTGCGGCTGAGGCGGCGGTGGAGGCGCCCAGGGCTGCGGCTGTGGCGGCGGATGAGGAGCCCAGCCATAAGGCTGTGGCGGCGGTGGGGGAGGCGCCCAAGGCTGTGGCGGCGGTGGAGGAGGCGCCCAAGGCTGTGGCGGCGGTGGAGGAGGCGCCGCCGAGTCCAGGAGCGCCTGTCGAAGGGCTTCATCCGCGGACAGGCCCGGCGGCATGACAGCGGTGGCGTAGCGGGGCAACGGCGGCTGCACAGGCGCGTCGTACTCGGAGACGAGGAGGCCGAGCTTGGCCATCTCGTCGTCCGTCATGTTGTCGGGGAACTCGAAGTTTCGGCCCTCCGCCATGGCCTGCTGCCATTCGTGGAAGACGAGGCCGACGTAGTCCTCGCTGCCGTCCTTCACCTCCTCGCTATGGTACGCGAGCGCCTCGATGTAGTCGTCGTCGTCGTCGTCGTACACGGCGTAGGCTTCGTCTTCGTCGTCCTCGTCCTCGCGGTCGTTGTGCTGCGGCTGCTCACGTCGCGTCGGCGCCTCGCCGGCGACGAGCCGGCGGTGCAGGGCCGAAGGGATAATCCCTGTCGCCCATGAAGCCAGCCCTTCGTCCGCTGTCCGTCTCCGTGGACAGGTACGTACGCCAACTCTCCGAGTCGATGGCGTACGCCGGATCGGCGCGGAGGTCCGCCGGCAGATATCGCCTCCTGCGCCGGATCTCCTTTGTCCGCTCAGGCTCGCGGGCAGGTACTGGAGGGATGGGCACCCGGCGGCAGCTGAGCCGCCAGCCGCCAGGCAGCTGCACGCCGGACCAGGCGTCGCACGGCACCCATTTGCCGTGCATGAGCCTCCCCACCGTGATGGGGAGCGCCACCTTCTTGCTGCCGCTGCCGGAGGCCTCGAAGTCGTTGTTCTTCCCCATGGCGCAGCGGCGGTTGTGGTGCGAGTGGAGCTGTGGGCGAAGGAGCAACGCGGCCGCTGGACTTTTAAGGGCGGCCGCGCACGGGATACGATGCCATTGAAGGCGGCGCAGAAGCCCAGCCGCCGCCCGCCGGTGCACGCGCGGAACGGGAAGCTGCGGCATTCATGGCGAAGGCTGCGGCGCAGACGCGGAAGCGCTGACCGCGGATGCGATGGCCGCGGAAGCGATGCCCTCCATGCAGGCTCGCTGCCAGGCGGGCCCGGTGGAGACCGCAGCGGACACTTTGCGCGTCCGCGCAGCATCCGCCGAGACGCAAGCCTGGCGCATATTTGGGCCAGGTTTGCGTCTCCGCGGACGGCCCGGTCACTTTGCATCGTGCCGCTGGAGAGGGTGCCAGACGCATTTACGACCAAAGCGGACGCAAACGGTCGTCGCGCCGCTGGAGATGCCCTTACACGCATTTGTTGCTAGTCACATCCCACAAACATGTTGTCAAGCAGACTTTATTTTATCTTTGTAATTTCAAATATTTTAACACACAAGCATTTTTTGGTATTTAAACACATAAATAATCTATTTAATCATACTCCTTTTTTCTAGTAAAAGATGTTTTGGCTTTGTGTTAATTAATTTGAATGTATCTATACACTAAATCACATCTAGATACATCCAAATTTAGATAAAGTTGGAACATCTTTTGTTGGACGGAGGCGGTACTATTTTGTGTGAAAGGGAATAAAACATACAAAAAATTAAATTAGTAGTGGTTGACTATCGATCCCCATTCATTAGAGGATAGAATTAATAAAAGCTAAGAAGCACGAGAGCTCGGTGGTTTAACCTGTTTGTGATCAACTTACACCACATATGGTTGCCGATTTGGACAAGAACATGTCTTATCAGTGACCTCTTTAAGCTAGATGCAAATTTATTTGGTTATGGTTGGACATGATCATTATTCATGAACAGCTATGTTCGGCCCAACACATTCTTACATGTCTTCTCGATGACTTGGAGCAATTAATTACTCATTCAATCCATATCCGTTTTGATCAACTATTCTTAGAGATTATGTCACAAAAGCTTACTGTCATCTTTAGATGTTTCATATTTTAGTGTACTGGAGGCACATGTAAGTGCATATGCAGATTACCCTACGTCATGCATGACATATTAGTAGAATCATTGCAAAGTACATAAATAATAGAGTTGATGTTTTTGGTAAATTCATGTGTATATGGTCTAACATGACTTTAGGAGGCACATGCCTAGTATAGAGATCACATATCACTTAAAATCGTCGCAAGAATTCTCGTATATCTATGTGATGTGAATGTTTATTCGCATTAAGATCTCCAAATTTATTTCAAAATAAATAAGCACCCTTGTTTCAGCAAAAGTTTAAAGTTTTTCATTGCCGTTTTGGAGAACAAACACAAGCATGCACTTCACATGCCCATCAAGGCAACCGTTAGAAGAAGCAAAATAGAACAAAATGTTAGGCATGCTGATAGGGGTAAATAATCATGAACTGGGAAGTCTCCATTATTCATCAGAATTTCCTAGTGGGTGATTCTTTTGACAGATTTATCAAATGCTATTTATTCTTGTAGCCGAACCGAAGGTGAATGGTTCAAAGTATTGGCTAACTATCAAGGTTTGGAGCTCTCACCTTAACCACCGTACCACAATATTTCTCCAGTTGTGTTATACTATTTTGTGGAGTAGATGATGATTACGGTTCAACACAATCTCAATTGAATTGCATCTAAAACTAGGAGGAGGCGTTTTGGCTCATAGGAGCAAATGCTCCCATTATACAAAATAATTAAAAAATAATTTTAAAAATGGCAAAAAATTCTAACATATTTTTTTTGGTGTACATCATGACATTCTGCACAAGTTTTCGTGGAGAAACAACATTTTATTTGGCGTGTACAAAAAAGATAAAAAAATGTCCTGTACGTAGTCATGTTATAGCATCAAATTTGTCTTTTTTACAGGAGCCACAAAAAAATTTAATTTTTTTTGAAAACTTGTGTACGCACATATAATGTGTAGATGTACATGTAAAATTTTATTTTAGAATTTTTTGACACTTTGAAATGTTGATTCACATAATGGGAGCAAATGCTCCTATGAGCCAAAGTGAATATCCCCTAAAACTAAGCTTTCTATATATAGCTTCTACTATTTTTTTAACAAAGAGAATATATTAATATCGAGAGATACCAATTACGTCCAACCTATGCAAAAGCTAATACACTAATGGTACTACGGATGCATACATATAAAAAAATAGAAAAACAAAACTAAGAAATAAAAAGTATTGCTACAGAAATCCAACACTAAAAGCAACAATACATCTACCACCAGGACAACACGGTGAAGTTCAGACTCTCCAAAAGTGATGCTTTCAAGAAAGGAACAGTGCCCAAGTGCAATCGTCGCCTCACCAAAAGATCTTAGTTCGCCCTCATAGTCCCCGATCTCAAAACAATGCCTTCAACCAGGCACAACGAATTAAGGCTAGACCTTGGATTTTCAATGTGACAGGTCATACTCTGAAATTCACCTGTATTGCCCCGCCCATATTCATACTATTTCTAAGGAGCCCGAAACACCAAGCTAGTCCCTCAACAGCGCAAAGACTTGGACCTCCATTACTAGTCATCCAATCTGGTCTTCATGATATTCTCCGCCTATGATTTCCCCATGGACCAAAAAGTGACCTGATGGCAAGAAAGAAACAGAGCTTCGCGTCGCTCTCTCCAGAACCAAACAGTCAGAAAAAAGCATGGGTGCGCACGACCGAATACCACCCGATCCAGCAAACCGTAGGAAAGAGATGCAGTGTTACATTGGTCGGCGGAGCCTTCCAAAACTCAACACGCCGGCCAGATCAAGAAGGACAGGCATCCGGGGGTCTTCATCTTCGCACAAGAGAAAACCTAGGACCGCCACATTTATTCAGGTCGGGCCGAACACCATTGACCATCCCATGTGGAAAGGGAAGCGCAACGATCTCTACCTAAGT
The DNA here is from genome assembly GCF_022539505.1 of Lolium rigidum. Taxonomy (NCBI): domain Eukaryota; kingdom Viridiplantae; phylum Streptophyta; class Magnoliopsida; order Poales; family Poaceae; genus Lolium; species Lolium rigidum. The sequence continues at coordinate 397,463,023 of NC_061510.1, read as the reverse complement.
AGGCTGATAGGGTCACCGGTGCGCCACCGTGGCCTTCCAGGCCCCGAGGGGAGCAGATCAGTCCCAACACCGCACCTTCGCTGCTTACCCGCTGCCGCCGTAGAAGATGAGCCACCGCTGCCTCTAACCACCGCCGTCGTTTGAGCAGAACGGGCGCCGCCCTCCAACCCCAAGAATGAGCCTGGCCAGGGCCCGCCGCCATGCCGCACGGGCTTTGCTCGGCCACACCTTCGGCGACGGCAGAGAGAGGGTTTGAGGACGAGGAGGGGCGGAGCGGCGGGGAGAGGGTAGCTCCGGGGAGGCGCGTGCCGCCGCCCGGGGGTTAGGGTTGGGAGCAAGATTGGAAAAAGCGATAGGCATATGCGAGGCGCTTGGCATGCATTCTCCTAATGCCTGGGTTGTGCCTAAGCGCTCTAGGCGCGGCCTAGGTGGAACCATATTTTTATCATAGAGTGTGTATATGTGTTATTATATGTGAATAAATGTTAATTTGTAGCATGTAAATGAGTAAACTATCAACAATTATCATTGGAACATGACCCATCTAGCTTGTCAGTGCAATATAACATGATTTCTTGTTGAAGAAGACATTTTTTTATATAGTTGGCCTACCTAGACTTTCATTTATGTCCTAGACGAAGCATTTGTCCATCACCTAGTGCCTAAGCGTGCTAAAAAGCTACCTAGGCGTCACTTTGTCCAACGGAGACTGGGAGCTTCCACTAAATAAGGGTACTACTAAGAACACAAGTTTGGGAGATTCCACTAAATACCTCCATCCCAAGGTTTAAGGCCAATATTTTTTTTCAGAAAGTGAAACTATGTTAAGTTTGACTAATTTTTTTATAAAAAATCATTAATATATGAAATATAAAATTAATATTATTAGATAGATAATGAAATATATTTGTATGTGCTATCTACAAAATATCATATTTATTGATAGATTATTCTAAAATTTTGATCAAAATTTATTTGCTTTAACTTTTCTAGAAAAAAATAATCCTTAAGCCTTGGGATAGATGTAGTACAATAGAACACGAGTTACTACACACAGCATCATCACCTCCACCTAGCCCGGTGTCCCCTTCGTATATATGTACTCCTCCGCTGACTCTTTAAACTCCACCAGGCCACAACTCCACAAGTGCACAAGCTAGTAGCAACGATCCCACTTGCACACCACACTAGGGAGCGCAAGTAGAACCAATCCATAGCTGGCTAGCTAGACCTATAGAAGCTGTCGGCGCAATGGAGACTTCGCTTCCTGCCGTACCAGAGAACGTTGCCGGAGGAGGAGAAAATTGTGTCCGTGGGCATGGGAGGCATTTGGGACCTGCCGGACATCCCGGCCGTCGGCGACGGCTACGTCATAGTCTTCTGCAGCACTGGAGCTGGCATCTTCTTCAGTATCTCACGAACACTTGGTGGGGTCGGTGACGGCGTGGGGAGTAGGGCTAGAGGAGGATGTAGGCTGCGCCGGCGGTATCCGCTTCGCTAGAGACAGCCGGCAGCGCTCCGTTGGTCGGACTTAGGGGCGGGGACGGCGGCGGAGCCGGCCACGACGTGAGTTGTCCTACTAGCTCGAACGTATTGAACTGACTGGGATGCTCTTCCTCTATGCACCCGTTCTCTGCGGAGTTCATATGTGTTGCATGTACGTGCATCATCAATCGCTGGTCACACACCGGCCGGTGTCTGTCTGCGCTTCATGCTTGCTTCATGCTTGATGTCAACTCGATAATGTGCCTGGCGTCGTCTCCAACTGACGGAATCCAGTTGTTGTGCCTGTTCTTTTTGTATCTGCGTGGCTGCACTGACGTGATGTGACCAGGACGTGGTGGTAACATGATATCACTACCCGAAAAAACGTCGCCGCCATCGTGTGGCTCCCTTTTGCCGTGTGCTGTAAGGCATAAAACAAGACAGAGATTGTCGTCGTTGTTCGTGGCCCAGAAGACGCACTGCAAAGCCAACACGGCAAAATTGGGGAAAAGCACACCACGAAATCTGGGAAAAGCACACGCCAAAGGCTAGATCAGGCACACCACAACGAAAGACCTCACGGACACGTGGCCGTGATGCCTGCTCTTTATGGAGCCGTTATAACAGCCAGCCTTTGCCGTGTATCTGTAACGTACACACGACAAAGCAATAGCGTTAGGGCCAATGTTAGCGCGCTCCCTAAATATCCTCACGATAAGGTCTAAACACAAGGCCAAGGACCATTTTACCGTGTGCATTTTGAAGGAACATGTCAAATACCCATTTTTCTTCCCGTCTTTGTTTCCTGCCCTAAACTTTCTCATCGTTTCAGCCCTCGCGTCCCTATATATAGTTGTGTCTCTGGCCAGACACAAAACTCATAAACCCAGCAATTCTCCTCCAACACCACCACGGATGTCTCTCCTCCATAGCGTGTGTTAGGGGTAGTTGTATGTATGTTTGCATGTATGTTTCCTATGTAGCGTCTAGCGTCATGCCACGGGGGTTTCTCTTCCCGGTGCGTGGCACCATGTGGCTGATGGATGCGGGATCCGGTGGATACGTGGAGGTCAATTCTAGAGGCAAATCCACTTGCATCCTCTTAAAAAAGTGGTGGTGATCTAGATATGGCCGAGGCGGATATGCTAATTTTTCGTCAGGCTATCAAGGTGATAGGCAGAGAGGATGGTGGAGGTTGTTGCGTCGTCCTATAGATGGGGAGCAGGGATGTGAGGATGCATCCAAGATGTTCTTCGGGAGTTCATCAGCAAGAACACTTCTTCGACGGCCGGCGGCCGTCCTGCTGCTGAACCCAATGGAACCCACCCTCCCTAGTCGCTGACAACATGTGTATCTCTTCGATCATTCTGCTAGCTACATGCGATGTTCAACCTCCTGGCCTTTGATGTTGGAAGTTGGACAGGGAAATAGCCTTGCCAACTTGTACCCACCTATTTTCTGTGTGCATCTTATCGCGCCAATGGTCATCATGTGTAAATGGAAATATCTTTGGGCATTATAAAAAAATATTTCCCTCTATCCCTCTCGAATAAAGGAATGGCACATGATGTCTTGGGCCTAGCTTACAAACTACACCAAAAAAAGCCGGGCCCAAAACATTTTTTCTAACCTACAACATTGAGTTTCTCAAGTCCCAAACCAAGAATTCCAAATCTCCAATATTGGGGCACCTTAATTTGTCATTTCCTAACTCTACTTTTCCATGCTTTTGCTATCCTCTTGACTTGTGAAGAGAATATGTTACACAATTGTAAGCCCACACCTCACTAGACTGCCTTGCTAGCCATGGTTTCTAGTCTTGGGCAAATATTAACTGTAATTCTTGATACCCCTAATCCCGTACACATCACTAACCGGTTGCCATGTGAATGTGAGGTGACCTCGTGCTGACCAGGTAATGCTAAGAAGCATGAGAGCTCGATGGTTTATACTGTATGATTCACGTGGCCAACCTATATTTTTACATACAACATATTATTGCCAATCTGGACATGCACATGTGTGACATGCCTCATCAATCACATCCTTAACTAGTTAAAATTTATTTGTTGCATGGTTCGTCATCATTTTTATTCATAGTCATAGACATCAATGTCTAGTAAAAGCATCCATCTCGTCGGCACAGCAGCCGACCTCGCAGGCGCAGTGGCCTCTCACGCCGGTGCAGCAACCGGCCTCGCCGGGTGAGCCTCTGCAGCAGCCGGTCTCGGAGGCTCTTCCAGGGGCTTCTCCGACACAGTCAGGTGAGGTGCAGGGGGCTACACCGTCACCTACCCCTGCATCGGTGGTCTCGGTGCATGTGTCGCCGTTGTCTTCACCACGCTCGAGCTCTCCCTCCGCGGTCCCCACCCTGCAGCAGCCTAGCTCCCCTAGTCCTCCACCTGTTGTTCAGCGTAAGGTGAGGAGGAGTGGGAGATATGCGCTGTCAGAGGATGGGACCGGGGTCACGGACGAGGACGTCATGCAGAGGGCCATGCGTCGAAAGGCGGAGATGAACCTCGACACGGCAGGTCATATACAGATGCACGGCTATTCTCCGTTCGTGGTTACCTCTTCAGCGAGTGGAGAACCGCGACCTGTTTACGGAGGTCTGTACACGGTTGGAGGCTACGGCGAGGGATACTTTTTCCCAACATGGGTGGCAGCATAGTCTACGGATTGACGCTCCATCCACACCTTAGGCGTTTTATATTTTATCGCTCCGATATGTATTTCGCCTAGATTTGTTTTTATCAGATTGTTCTCTTAGATCTATAAATGGCTGTGTGCATCCTGGTTATGCAGAGGCTGGATGTAATTGCTTATCAAAGTAATAAAGCATCCCTTATCGAAAAAACTCACATGGATGCAGTTCATTGACTGCGAGCTTTGCTCATGGGTACTTTCAAGCCATGACATGTTCGTTTATTTCATATCAGTTTTGGTCGTTCATTTTTTAGTGTATTGGAAGCATACGTCAGTCAGTACATATCAACAAATGCACATCAACCTTGCCCCATACATGAATGGAAAACTGTAAATAGTATTGCAAAATACAGTAATGGATATTAAGGGTTTCAATTAGGGTGGATTTGCTTGTGCATCGTCTAACATTAGGTGAAAAGGCTCATAGCGAAGGTTTTTTTTTTTATGAAAGGGCGGTCAGATCTACCTTCGGATCAGATAAAACAGAAGGTTTAATTGCAGAATTAGGAGGAGGCGTTTTGGCTCATAGAATCGTTTGCACAAATTATGCAAAATAGTTATAAAAAAAATTAAATATGCTAAAAAAATCTGATGGAAAATTTATGATGTACGTAGTATGCTTCTTACCCGCTTTATCTGCTAGGTCTAGGATTGGTTTTGTTAACTAGAGATCTTTTCCTCGGCGTTTACACCTCTTCCATTTAGAAGCTAAACTCCTTTTCGAGTACTAAACATAGCATATATATTACTTGCTACTTGCCAATATGTCATTGTGATATTTTATGTTCGTACATAATTTTTTGTGAAAAAACAACATTTTATGTTGTATGTACAAAAAATACAAAAAAATATCATGTACGTAGTTGTGTTGTAGCATCAAAAAAAAAATTACAGGAGACACAAAAAAAATATTCTGGAGACTTGTGTACGAACATAAAATGTCTAGATGTACATCTAAAATTTTATTTCGAAATTTTTTGACACTTCAGAATATATTTTCACACAGCGGATTCATATGCTCATATAAGCCAAAATGCATTCCAGCAGTCCTTAGAAGCAGCAGAAGTACAGACCCGGACATCATTTCATCTATTTGCCCAAGCAAACAAAATATTTTTCCATTGTTTGTGTCCTGGGAGCAATCAGAGCAGTGTACAGGTAATTCTGCAGAAAAACAGAGAATGCTTCAATGGAGCGTGCCCATCCTCATGTATTATGATTTTTCACACGTGCCAGGCACGACACAATAGAAGAAGGATCATCTGGTGAGTTTCAACTGGCTTCACAGCAGTATGAGTAACAAATCAGGGCCAGTCTTCATGGGGTAAACTCACACCTCTCATTTGTCTCTAAGAGGCTTGGCCTTTGTGCAAACAGAACTTTTTGAGAAAACCACAATTATAAAGATGAACATGCTGATTTCCCCAATGGGTTTTATCCTCTGAAGGAAACTTCCCAATAGCAGAATTTAGTGTAAGCGGGAGTGTAAAGAAGCAGGTGTAGAAGGAGCAGCGTTAGGAGATACCTACAATGGCTGAACGACTTATGTTGTGGCTATAACAGAGGTAATGTACCTTTCTTTTAAATCTCCCCATATTTTTTCATGTATAATTCTAATAAATGATGAACATCACAACATGAGAACAATCCTTGGCCTGTACATTATGATTATCTATGTTCACAACTAAATGAGATGCTAACACAATATGCAGTTAGGCGAATTAGTTTGTGAACTATTCAATGTCTCTGTAATATATATGTACCTACGAAGACATCAAGAACCTGATAATTTCATTGTATGACATCATGCATCATTATCTTACATCTGCATATACTTAAATCTAAGATAAGATTATGAGTTATTGTTAAGGGGTCTCTCAGTTAAGCGTTCATTGCGTGACATCAAGACAACATTCAAATTTTCTCTTACTGGATAAGAGTCAGTTCAAATGAGTGTGTAATTTTTAAGTTAAAATCATGCCCTCTAGAGGTTAAGAAAAATGCACCGAAGAACTTCTTAAGCCGAGATGAGCATGTTATAGATAGGTGGTCTGATATAAGTGTTATACTAAAAAAACATAAGCATAAAACTGATACAATATACTTCCCTTTCATAAAGCCACATGGTGATGAGAATAAGAAAACCTTGACCTTTGAAGTACATAATAAGAGCAGGGTCCTAAGAGCTAAATACAATCATGCATTGGAAAGAATATATGAAATTGATAGATATACGATGATACCTTCACGGTACATAATAAAAGAATGGTGCTTACAAAATGATCTAACAATCTTCCTATATCTGAATAGAACCAGAAGCCATCGCATGTTTCAGAACACTCTAGCTAAAGAGGATCACTAATGAGTCTGCCAAAAATGTAATGTTGCTTGAGAACCCTTCCATGTACAAAACGTACCAAAGTACCTGAATAAGTAATGATATCATAGGACCAAGGGGTTTGTGATCAATAGGCATGAATCTTACGTCAATGGTTAAGGTTAAGGGCAAGCCTTCTTTGAACTTTGATGTACTATACTGACAAATATGGTAAAAAAAGTGATCACTCATACCTGATGATTATCTTGACGACTCATATCATATACAGGAGTATATTTTTCGATCACACCTTATAAGCACAGGTCCAGATCAAAAAAACAGCATCAGAATTCAGATGCATATAATTTTTTTTGGCACTAATATTTCTGGGCATAAGCTCAGGTACCTAGTTAGCAGATAAGTTTCTTGGCAATTTTAACCAACATGGTGTACATGATTGTAGCTTTTCATGTCAACACATCATAAACAGTATTTCTAATAAGAAATGTGAAAGACCTTTATGACTATCTTTCGAGGGAATATGAGAGCTAAATATGCAATTCTGTTCAAAAAGTTGCCTCTACACAGAGTTCTGCTAAAGAAAATCTGACTACCACTTCGGTTGAACAGTGCAGCTGTTCTGCTAAATCATAGTCAAATCTTCAATAAATTTCCAACAGAAGGAAAGCAGTATCATGATAGAACAGCTCACCTGGCTGTCACTCTTTTGGTGGAAAATGCTTCTGCTGCTATGTTTTACCCTCACTACAGCAGTCATCGTGGATTTTTCGGTATGAGACGGAAATTTAGTTACATCCCTGCAAAAATAAAAAGGTTGCATGTTGAAGGAAAAAGTTTGCACTTCAAAGAATCAAACTTATTGGCATGAAACAGAATCAAATTGGAAAAATTCTATTTTACATTGATTGTCTTAGAATATACATAGTTACTACGCAGTATGTGTTCCAATTTTCTATTCGGAACACCATATATAATGCATACTTAAAATGTTGCAGTACGTTTAAGCTTCTAGAATCGGTTGTGAGTATCATCAAACAACAGTAAGGAATGAATTATTTCTATGTAATAGTCTATAACTATATTTTATTTGGTTGGATAGAGAATTAGAGGGTATAGACTCACCAACAAAATGGCTTGAAATCACAAAAAGAGGATTCACTTTCTTCCAGATTGCCATTTGCATAATCAAAAAAAAACAGGATACCCTAGGTGTTATCAATAGAGTATGCAGGTAGCACTTCGCCTGCCAAGTGAAGGCAGGAGAAAAATGTGAGGAGTCTCCAGTGATCAAATATAAGATTCAGTATGCATCACTCCATTACCATTGCCCAAGACATGCACAAAGAAGAATTTTTGGCTGAATTAGTAAGAACTTGTGAATCTGAAACACTACCTATGTTGGTAGGGGATGATTTCAATATTATTCGTAGAAGGGAGGAGAAAAACAATGATAATTTCAAAGAGTGTTGCCCCTTTATTTTTAATGCAATTATTGAGCACCTGAACTTGCGTGAAATTGCTCTCACTGGGAAACAATTTACATGGGCAAGTAGGAGAACTGAACCTACATATGAGAGGCTCAATAGAGTTCTAGCATCAATTTCTTTTGGTGATTGTTAGAGCTTTAACTAGAGCTGATTCTGACCATACTCCAATACTAATTGATTCAGGAGTGAAAGCACACCTAGTAACCAAGAAAAATTCTCTTTTGAGTTACATTGGTTGCGACAAGAGGTTTTTTTTTATATGATAGTAAAGGAGTGGAACTCAGTTATAGGTTGAGCTAGTCCGATGGAGGTTTGGTTGAATAAGCTAAGACATATAAGAAGATTCCTTAAGGGATGTGCAAAAAATCAGAGTGGAAAGTACAAGAAAGAAAAAGAGAGATTATTAAATATCATTGATCATCTGGATTTGAAAGCGGAAACAAAAATTTGAATACAAATGAAAGTGAGGAATTAAAAAAGGCAAATGATAATCTGAATAAATTAAGAAGAGAAGAGGAGTCCAAATGGGCCCAGATAGCGAAGGTTAAACATATTCAGGAAGGGGGTAATAATACGAGATATTTTCACTTAATAGCAAATGGTAAACACCGAAAGAAGAAAATTTTCCAACTTGAGCAACAAGAGGGGACTATTGTTGGGGAAGATAATTTAAAGGTCTATATTACTGAATTCTATAAGAAATTATTGGAGCACCAGGCACCAACAAATATTTCTTTAGTTGAAGAGGAGATCCATGATATCACACAAATTTCAACAATTGAGAATAAGATCTTGACGACCCCTTTTACTGAAGAGAAGGTTTTTCAAGCAATTTCTCAGATGGAACTGAATAAAACTCCTAGGCCAGATGGCTTTCCAGCCGAGTTCTATCAAAAATTTTGGGAAGTAATAAAGGGTGATCTGATGGCTTTGTTTTCACAGTTCACCAATGGGGATTTGCCCCTTTATAAACTGAATTTTGGAGTTATCACATTACTACCCAAGAAAGAGAATGTTGTTCAGATACAACAATATAGACCTATTTGTTTACTAAATGTCTGTTTTAAGATTTTCACTAAAGTTGGTACTAATCGCATATCGGGGATTGCCCCGAGGGTTATAAAGCCAACTCAATCAGCCTTCATGCCAGGTAGGAATATTTTGGAAGGGGTAGTCATACTTCATGAAACAATTCATGAGCTACATACTAAGAAGATGGATGGGGTGTTATTTAAGATCCATTTCGAGAAAGCATACGACAAGGTGAAATGGCCTTTTTTACAACAAACATTAAGAATGAAGGGATTTGCTCCAGAATGGGGCAGATTAGTGCAACAATTTGTTCAAGAAGGTAGTGTTGGGGTGAAGGTGAATGATGATATTGGTCATTATTTCCAGATAAAAAAAGGCCTAAGGCAAGGGGACCCTCTATCTCCAATGCTTTTTAATATTGTAGTCGATATGCTTGCCATCTTAATTGAACGAGCAAAATAGGATGGTCAAGTCGGAGGATTAATTCCACATTTAGTTGAGGGAGGTCTCTCTATACTACAATACGCTGATGATACTATCCTTTTTTTGGAACATAACCTCGACAAAGCTGTCAACATGAAACTAATTTTGTGTCCCTTTGAAGAATTATCGGGACTCAAGATTAACTTTCGTAAGAGTGAGATTTTTTGTTTTGGAAAGGCAAATGAGGGAGCAGTATAAGCAGATCTTTGGATGTGATGCTGGACAACTTCCCTTTAGATACTTAGGTCTTCCAATCCATTACAAAAACTCAAGAATGCAGATTGGTATCCGATAGAAACACGGTTTGAGAAAAAATTAGGATGCTGGAAAGAAAAGTTATTATCCTATGATGATAGGTTAGTTCTTATTAATTCAATGTTAACTAGCTTACCGATGTTTATGTTGTCTTTCCTGCAAATACCCGTTGGGGTAAGGAAATGTTTGGACTTCTATAGATCTCGATTCTTTTGGCAGTCCGTCGAAAACAAAAGAAAATACCGGCTTACAAAATGGAACATTGTTTGTAGACCCAAAGATCAAGGGGGCTTAGGTATTGAGGTTCTTGAAATCAAAAACAGATGTTTATTGATTAAATGGTCTTTTAAACTTCTTAATGAAGATAGGGTGTGGCAGGATTTGCTACATAATAAATACTTAAGACAAAAGACATTATCGAAGGTTCAAGCGAGACCTATTGACTTCCCATTCTGGAAAGGTCGTATGGAGGTCAAACAGGAGTTTTGTTCTACAGGTTTTTTCAAAGTGGGTAATGGTTTGAGTATCCGCTTCTGGAAAGATATCTGGTCAGGCAAGACTTCTTTGGCTCAACAGTATCCGTCTCTATATAATATTGTCCATCATAAGAATGTCACAGTTGCACAGGTGCTAGGACAATCGCCGCTGAATATTATGTTTCGTAGAGTGTTAAATGGTAATAAATGGACTTCATGGTTGCAATTATGTCGGAGACTCATGGTGGTACAGTTGAATGAAGAGGATGATCGTTTTGTTTGGAATTTTACATCAAATGGTTTGTTTACAGTGAAGTCGATGTATGAAGATCTTATGTGTGACCATACCCCCTTTCTGAGAAAATATCTATGGAAGGTTAAAATTCCGCTAAAAATTAAGATTTTCATGTGGTTCTTGAGTAATAAGGTGTTGTTAACTAAGGACAATCTAGCTAAATGTCATTGAAATGGGTGTACAAAATATGTCTTTTGTGGGGAACAGGAGACCATTCAACACCTTTTTATTGAATGCCCTTTAGCTAAGCTCTTATGGCGTACGGTTAATTTTACTTCTGATCTTCCACCTCCCACCAATCTTATATTTACTAATTGGAGACTCCCATCAAGCTCTCAGGTTAATCCTAGAAATAACAACTAATTGTCCGTCCGATGCATCCAAAATCAATTTATAGCCGTCAGATGGATTAAATCACCGCGTTCTTTTCCACACGCGTAGGTCATCCGTATTGTGTGAGGACTCTCCTTTACTTTGCATATGCCGTGCAGTAGGCATACCATCGAGATACCCCAAGGCTAAATCCAATCTGGCCTCCTCCGATCCTTTCCCTCATTAATCTCTGAATCCGCTTCACCAAGTGCTAGCAATTAGTCGACCCAAAACAAATCACGTGTGTCACATGGAAAGAAGTAGGTGCAGATTGAAGCCACGATTCCTCCTCTACAAAAATTCAGAATTGTTTCACACCCTAAGAAATCCCATGATGGCTCACCAGCAGAGCATCGGACGCACCGGAGAAAATTGTGTATGCCAACCGTTTGAAACATAAAAGGCGGAGGCCAACATCGGCGAGGCTTCCGAGAAGATGAACTGCGCTGCCGCCGCCACTAGCTAGCATGCAAGTAAACTCTCATCTATAAAATCTCCTGCACTATCTTACAGTTTTCTTAAATTCATCAGAAGAATTCTACAAATTGCCTTACATCTCATAAATATTACAGAATACAAGTAAATTAATAAATTAATCTAACAACAATAATACTCTTTAGCACGGATTTTGAGCCGGAGGAAAAAAAGGAGATCACCACAAAAACAAAAGAGTGTTGTACACGCACATGATTCTTTACTGGCTGCCGAAGTGCCGAGGCTGCGTTGTTGATAATACTAGCAAAAGATTCATAACACTGTTCATGTCTGACCTATGAAAAGCTGAAGCCATAGATCGGAAGATATTCACGCATTATTGTATCACATAGATTAACTGAGGCCAGCAGCCAACACTGCTCAGCAGGTACACTAGCATGATGGGATAAACCATAGCGTGATGAGTCATGCGCGTAGTTTCACTGGAGACTGCGACCAAGGAGGCAGCCCGTAAAATTTTACTCCATGAGTGCTCCAGCATCTAACACGTGTAGGAATTAGAGTAATAAGTATCAACCATGGAGTAATTAACAGCCGATAAAAGATGCATACACTAACCTACTTATTTAACCCAATTGCAAGTAGAAATTAGATCTGCATCAATCTTGGGTGTTTATATGATCTTAGCTACGACCAAATGCAGTCATGGTATGGCCATTGTTTATCAAGCTAAGACTGCTACGGTAGACACAACTCAGGTCTCCACTTATGTTACTTATGTATGCATTATCTCGGTACACTTATTTTTTTTGGGAAGATACACGCAGAAATCTGTTTCGCGTAAGGACATGGGAGACATCGTGTGGGACTTCAGAGAAGTAATGGCAAGCTCGGCATGTTGCAGGGTTTCTTATAAAAAAGCACATACCCTAATACTATTTCTAGATTTATTCTTGGAGTGTGCTACGCGGCGGCGCCGCATATATTTCGTTCCGTGCGGCGCCAACCTGGCATCTTTTTCCTTCTCCCGTACGGTCGAGCTGAGTTGCGTAGCACAGCAATGGTCCACCCCACCTATGGCTCTACACAAAAAGCCAAAACAGCATCTGGTCCACATTAATTTAGTACTGAAAAGCAACGCATCATCACCTGATTACCGTACTTTGCTACTCTAGTATATAGTGCTCTTACTGAAAAAAAAAAAAACCAAGTCACCCCTTCACAACAAAACCATATTGTCTTGACTGTTAAAAAAACCAAGAGACATCACTCGGTAAATAAGTCGCAAAAACTAGGAAAATACATTGTTGTAAGTTGATTGGTGCCTAATTGCCAAATTCCCCGGAGTGCTTGACAAATTCATTGGGTCTAGCTATCAAAATCTTAGCGCTTAGCTGCAAAGTTCTTTGTGGTTAGCTACCAAATTATTTGTCCTTCGCTGCCCCATTCTTCGGATCTAGCCGCCAAATTAGTTGCTCTTAGCTGCACAATTTCTAGCACCTAGTTGCCCCATTCCTGACAGTGGCACCTAGCTACCAAATTCGTCGCTCTAAGCTGCACAATTTCAAGCACCTAGCTACCCCATTCCTAGCACTTAGCTACCAAATTTACAGTGTCTAGCTGCTAAAAATTCTACCACCTGGCTGCCAAATTTCAACCGTCTGGCTGCCAAATTCCTCTTGCCTAGATGCCACGCCACAGTTCATATGCAAAAACTCCATGAGTAACGCAATCAGAAATCAAGAGATAAGAATCGACAAAAACGAGATGTGTAGGGAGAAGAAAAGCTCATGCAAACATGGCGCCGACGGCTCGTCATCGCATGCATGCCTCCATCTACTCGGCAGCCGCTGGCTCTGCGAGCTTGCCGGTGACGGGCTCCTCCACGCACTTGCCGGCGGCGACTTCACTTCGTGCTCGGCAGCGACCTTCCTACCTAGCCGACGAGCGCTTCCTCCTCCACACGCTGGCATGCGGCGGCCTCCCTATCGCATGCTCGTCGCCGGCGGCCAACCCTGCTGCGCGCTTGGCGGCGGCGGCTACCCCTGTTGTGCGTGCTTGCGCGGCGGCTAACCTTGCCGCACGCTCGTCGGCGGCGGCCACCCGTGCTACGCGCTCGTCGGCGGCGGCCACCCGTGCTGCGCGCTCGTCGCCGGCGGCCACCCCTGCTCGCAAGGGGGAAGCCTCAGAGCCGTGCTCGCATTGCGAAGCTCCTCAATCATCCACTCCCCTGCACTGCATCCCATGGTGGTCCGAGGAAAAGAGAGGAAATTTTGTGGTCCAAAGCAACTCACGAGAGGATAAAGCGCATCGGTTATTAAGGGGCGTGTGTGCTTTTTTTTCCGCCGCACAGGAGAGCAGTCGGTGCGGCGCTTTTGGTTAGCTTTTCCCTTTATTCTTTTGTTAAATAAAACATAGTTGCTTCCTTCTTGATCCGCTTTATAATTAAACGATTAATTGATATTTTGTTGTAGCATGGATATGATTTCTTCACAAGTTACATACATAATCTTAGGGTGTGTTCGGTTTGGGGATGGGGTGGAACGGAATGAAACCGTTCCGCACCCAGAGCCCGTTCCTGCGTTCGGTTGCAAACTGGAATGGAATGAAGTGGTTCCTCCAAATGGAATATTCCCTCTAGATCCGGAATGAAGTGGTTCCTCCGATTCGGCCGGACGAGGTGGAACGGGTGACTGTCACACGCTGATTAATTAAGTTTAGCAATAATTAACCAAGTTTAGCAATAATTAATCAAGTTTAGCACTATTTAATCAAGTTTAGCAAATAATTAATCGAGTTTAGAATAATTAATCTGGTGATTATCTCACCCATTTCATTCCATTCTCATCCCATTCCAAAACCAAACACAAGGATGGAACCGTTTCGTGACAATTTTTTTGTCCAAACCGAACATAGGGATGGAACGATTTCGTGCCAGTAGAATGGATTCCATTCCATTCCACCCCATCCCCAAACCGAACACACCCTTAAACTGAAATATGGAAAGCAAACCGAAGCAAGTTATCTGCCTATATAATATTTATAGCCGGCCTTCCTGGCAATTGCATATACTAGATTTAGATGTGCGCCTTGGCGCACGATCCCGTGAAGCCCATGCCGACATACATTTTATATAACCGCGATATAAATTGCACGATTCAGCGATCAAAATTAACTGGCTACATGATAATACACTTTTTATGTTCCACCAAACTATATTGGTACGATGGAATTAGGGTCAATCACACAGAACTACAAACGGAGTAGCAAACTAAGTGTACCAAATAGGTGAGCAATCTCTTAGACAGATACACGGATATAACCATTGTATAGTTTGGGAGTTGTAGCAAAAAAAAACATACCAATATACAAATAGATGCAAAATACTAAGCTCAGGTGCAACCAAAATATAGTAAAAAGCATAAGATCTACGCCTTATGTTTTTTTACTATGATGTTCGGGCTCCATCTTTTACACTGACAAACATTATGTCAAACATTTTCTATGTAGCTTAGAGAGTAATGGAGGAAGGAACCAATACGAAATCATTATTCATATACAGCCAACTATCATCTTAGTTATACAGAAGTGGCTTTCATTGTCCTTGCTTTCTCCTTAATCTTTGCTTCATATTTGGTTGCTTTACTGAGGAAAAAATTTCCAAAGTGATATTTGTTGGCCTGCCAAGTGATATCTGTAGATTATATAAAAGCTTCTAAATTTGTCTTACCATATTGTCTCATAGCTCATGCAGGACCGGATAATTTGTAAAAAAATTATCTCCTCAAACTCAACCCGGAGGTGCCAACTGAAACACACCTTCAGACCCAATCCGAGGCGAGCGATTCCTGGAACAACACTCTCCTGACAGATCAGTTGATAACAGTCTTGTCGTCGCTATACAAAATGCGAGATGGTATTTAGATTGAACAGAGTAACTCCTCATGTAGATGAACTAACACGTGAAGATCAAATCCGTGAAAACTTACCTAGGTCCAGTTGATTCGAAACCGAACATATAAATGTGATGAATGTACTGCATATTCCTGCAGCAGCCCACAACCTGAAACAGTGAAAATCAAAGACATAAAGTTAGGCAGCATATGATATATTTCTTAAGCAAATGTTTGTGATTTTCTCCAGCTCATCATGTTAGACACCAATGAAAACCAAGTTAGATTTTTTGGTAAATAAAATAGAAATTCGTAAATCAACAACGTGTTTCTCTAGCTCATCAAGTTAGTCAGCAAAGGAAATCAAATGAAAAAAACTCCGTTGCAGTTAAGATATAAAAACTAACTAATTGGAGGAACTCATATGACCCTCTTAGCTAGTGCAAGAGGAAAAATAATCATTGCCCTATAGAACACTTATTATATCTGAAACCGAAAGAAAACCTCAATATCGCATATCGATTATATGCTTGTTATCTGATTAATGTATGAAGATGGATTGGTAAGCAGGTTTCAGCCATGAAAATCAATGAATGGTTTAGTAAGCAGGTTGGAAGATAGTTACTTTGCCATTGTAATCGAGAAATAGCATTGCACATCTTCAAATTTAGGTTCTGCACCCGCTATCCAAGCCCATCTTCAAATTTAGAATTAACCCAGGTCTTTGGTATAAAAACAAGGTGAGCCGAGCCATGTTAAGTGCCAACCTAAGGTCCCCTCCAGGCTGCAATGAAGGGCAGATAGATGGTTAATTATCTACACGATGTGTATGAAACCAATTAAGACAACCATATTTAGGAGAAATAAAACCCGCTTCTCATGTTTTGGTCTTACTGCGTATTCAACTAAACAGCATTGATAAAGTAAAATCCACTGAGACAAATAACAAGACGTTACAAATCTTAAGACCCTTCTAAATTTAGAGAGATTCAATCAAGAACAGCTAACAATTGACAATTGCAGTTCTTGTCTATATAAATGAGATCATCTTCTATTTAGCAGCATAATATATAATATATATGTCTAAGAAGCTAAAGCTTCATCCTGGATAAGACAGGCTATGGCATATTCACAATTTTTGAACCACCACTTGCCAAAAAATGGCACATAAATCCTAGACAAAATCCAAAATCTTAACACGGTCATGGGATTCAAATCTGAGACATTACTTGATGTGTTTCTCAGAAAATCCCGCAAATATGTTTCTCCATGAATTACTCATTTAATTTATCAGTGGCAGCTTACACAGGCAAGTACCATGACTGAGAGGGTCAAGTTATTAAACAGTCAAGTCACGTATTTAAGTGCAGCAGTATATTTCACATGCAACTATGCAAGTCGGGAAAAGCAAAATATTCAGAAGGCAATCAAACCATATACATTACAAAAATAAATCGTTTTGATGTTATACCTATTGATCTAGGACCTCTTCTTTGTCTGAACATTTGCCACAGTTGCCGCAACTTTCTGTGACAGCGGCCTTGCCAATAAACGGTTTACAGAAAACTTTGGTCAGGATAAAAACACATGACGGATACCTATACATCTGAGACTGTTCCCACTAAGAATAGAAGCTACCTTTTGTCATTAGGCAGGTCAGGTGGCGGGTCCAAATCCCTAGCTGAACCAACCTCTTCAGACCCAATTTGAGGAAGCAACTCCAAAACAGGGCTCTCTTGACAGATAAAATACAACCCTCTTTGACAACACTATACAAACGACATCGGACATTTGTACCAACAAATCAAAGGGGCCGAGAACGAAAAATTCCTCGTCATTCCTATTCAGTTCACAGATACTCCAGCCTGCAAGGAGAAAACTTCATGTTATAAGGGGCCGATTTTCCCATTTGGCGCAACACTTGCAAGTACGGTAAGCATAACGGGATGCTGGTGTGAAAAGGAAAGGACAATGGAACATATATGCGTTAAGGAATGTGTAACTGCAGCTCATAAGAAGTATTTCACCCTGTTATCTCTTCTCATGGCACAGTAGATAGCCTGGACCTCATCATCTATTTTAGAACAGAGGTAGTACAATATATACTCCTACCCGCTCAGTAGAAACCACACGAATTGGTTCGACCTTTTATATAAAACTATTTTCGGCTTGAAGATATTTTTTGAGTTACTTGTTCATGTACAAACCAAGTTGATCCATATTAAGAGAAGGAAAAAAACAGCAAAAGATATATCCAATACACTTAAGCGTTGACGCCATCTAAGCAATAAAGTTTGACAGCCCCTAAAGTATGCTACAAATTTTACTCCACCGTAAGAGAAACTTCTGAATCTAGGTCAGTGCATAATTAATATTTTCATCGTGAATAATCATTACCTTTAGTTGACAAATTTCTTCAACAAATGCAAACCAACCTTGGGCATTGGCTCTTGAAGAACTGATTAAACAACATCAACCATTGCGGGAGAAAATTCTTCACCTCCAATACCAATTGTTGTAAATCCTCGGTTCGTTGGGATACGAATTCACCTGTGAAATAGAAGTAGGGTATTATGGATCCCTAAAGTAAGATCCAAAATGTTCGGTCTTTCATGGTTCCTTAAAAATTAGTTGGAAAACTGATAGACCAAAGAATGCTCCTACATAATTATCATTGCTATGGCTTCCAAAATATACAATGTAACTAAACCCGGAGCAAACCTAGAGATCCAACATTGGCATACAACATGAATGATGGGATAATTTCTGGACAAAATTTGGTATACAAGGTATTTCATATACAGTTCTTCCATGTAAAGCTATTGCAGGCCAACTTGCAGTAAAACCACAACAACAAATAGGACATGGCAGATATAAGAGGATTACCTTTTGATCCAGATTAAGCCACTCATCACCTGAATCATCTTTGGCAGTACCACCGATGATCATATTTGTGGTGAGTGCAGCCCTACATTTTGATCCATATTAAGCCGTTCATCACCTGAATCATCTTTGGCAGTACCACCGATGATCTAATTGTGGTGAGTGCAGCCATTCCTTTAGATATTGCCACCTCTGTAAGAAGTGAACAGTAAGGGGAAAAGTATATCTCAACTATCTTAGGATGCAATTTAGCCACACACACAATGGGCTATTATGTAAACCGTGATCGTGACCACTCATATAGCATTTAACAGTAGAAGATAAAACCATCTCAATACATCAATTTCATTTTGCATAGTAAGAATTTTGTAGAACATCGTAACTAATACATGGCGTACAACTTAAATAAATCCAATGGTGTCCATGGATTTCAGTAAAGATGGATAATTATAAGAAAAAAACATTCTAGAAGCAGAAGACATAAGAAAAGAAAAAGAAGAGAGTGTAGACCTCATGTTTCACCATATCTCACAGTGAGGAGGCGAGGCATGAGCAGCATAATGGAACCGCTACAGCAAAGCTAGCTTAAGTGAGTTGGGCAAACTCAAATCTGATTCTTTATTATCCGTAGTCAACCAAAAGATCAATAAGTAGTACAACAATATGAGGACAGAGAGGATGACATGCATTTGCATGAGAATATTTAAACATACATGTATTTGGTCTAATTGAAGGGTTCCATGACACATATGGTTACTCCTCATCTCTAATTTAGGGAGATACTATAATTAATAATGAAGGTTAGTTAAAGTGTAAAAAACATCAAGAAAGAATAAAGAATTTCTACCTACATTGTGCCCAGTAACCACTCTACATGTTGATGCATATAAGGCCATCAGTCCACACCTGTGAAACAAACGCATGCCAACACCTAACAGAGACATCCCATGAAACTCGTCAGAGATATCGATCGTTTCAGCCTGTGCATCTTCTGAATTTGGAACAAGATATGGATAGGTTTGTTCTGCAGAGATGTTACCTACGAATGCCCATTGAGGAAGTTCTCTAAAGCTAGGATGCAGCAGCACCTTGCCCAGATCTGCACACTGTGACAACTCACATGAGCAACTGTACAACAACATAGACGGATCGAGCTGAGTTAAAATTTTGATTTTACAATGAAAATGATAAGGTATTTTTTTCAAATGGCTACAAGTTGCAACATAACAACATACATCGCAGAGGCAAGTATCTAGCAGTAAAATCAGATGTGAACCAAAGAAGCATCAGCTAGTAAAAATTAAACACCACTAATAGCACAATCTAGTCAATTGCCAATCAAACAAAAGAACAAATCTGCATAACAATTTGGTGCGGGAGGAAATATGCACTTACTATATTCTCCGGTGTGCATGTATGACTCCCTGACTTATTTCCATCCCTCTTCAAACAAATACCGATTGGCCAGCATACTTGCCACAACCGAATCCACCAGATTGAGCACCTCACATGTATCCTCCGGCCTGATTTTTTTCTCTAACACAACATAGAGCAAAAGTGTGGGTCACAATCACCTTCCACCTGACACTCAAAAACATATTTGTAATCAAAGGGCTTACCTCTCATTGTAATACCTAATGCTGCACCATATATAAGAGGCTACACAAATTCAGTTAAACATTGATCAACAGAAGCTAGTGTAAGTGAAATAGACATAATTTTTTTTGCACAAGCAATAGAAAACAACGTCATCTAATCTCCAAGCAAAGTTAATCCAAAGGTGAAGGTGATGAAGAAGAATGTAGAAAGATGATCTGCTGCTACCTCTAGATCTGGTTGTCCATGACAACCAATGCGAAGGAGTTGTGACATAGTAGGCTTTGGTTCCCTGACCATACGTCCACCTAGTACTCCATCTTTGTGCACTCTCCCTGACACCAACCCCGGTTAACCCGTGATAACCTGCAACATAATCCTCAAATAAAATAGTTATATGTCTCATACACATATCATCAAACAAGTTACGTACATAGGTTTCTCTACAACCTTTTTCTGCCTCTCTCCTGAATGATGGTGGCAAAAACGATGGAACAAGCCTGGATAAAATTATGTTATGCATAAGATATGTATTATACCCGGTTAGGTGACTTCTTCTCCAATTCCATGTTGGCCCTTTTTAACCAAACCAGCGACATCGCTGTGCTGATGCTCTGCAGCCATATGTCCTTGCAGAATCAGAGGTCTCGGGGAATCGTTGAGCATGAGAGTTTCTTTGCCTGTCTTTCCAAATAGAAAGTAAATCTTTTTATTTCACTACATATGCATATATCCCAATCAATTATTTCAGTCTAATCAAATAAACAAAGGTGCAGAGAAAATCATTTTTATTTTTGATAAAGTAGACTAAATATGAGTCAACTTACATCTGAATAATGTGGAGAAACTAAAAACAAAATTAGAGATGAGATGAGATTCAATTGGAACTTAAATATAAATGATGTGCAAAATCGGTGTATGCTGATCCTTTTGCATCTCACGGTAGGAGAACACTATAAATGACACCCAACGCTCCTAGAGGATTCACGATCTTGTCATCCCTAGCAGCATTAACACGGACAAACGTAGCCACGATGAGTGAGGGGAGGAGACAAGGAGGCCACGAGGAGGAGATTTACCGACAAATGGTGCAGCAGCAGTAGCGTCATTGGTGGCCTCCTCCACGCTGCCAGTTTCATCAGGTGAAAGCCCCATGGCGGCGCAAAATCGCGGAGAGGAAGGGAGGGGAGGAGGAAGCAGCGATGGAGGTGCTGGTGGAGCCCTCCCTCAATCAGGCGCTCGTCCATGGCCTGGCGGCGTCTTCCCCTCGCGCGTCGATGTGGGCCTCCTCGTTGCGGCGTGCTAGGAGCGCTAGGGCGCTCGTGACGCCCGGAGGCGGCGGCCGCACCCAAGGCCGACGCTACTACCGGCCGACCATGGCGACGACGGGAGGCAGCACTCGCGCCCAAGGTTTGCGCTGCTCCCAGCCAGCCATGGCAACGATGGGAGATCGACCGGAGAAGGGAGAGGCCGCGGCAGCCTAACAGCAGAGGCGATGACGAACGGGAGTGGAGGGGGCAGGCAGAGAAATCTCCAGCAGCCATTGGAGAGGAGGAAGGTCGCGCGGGGATTGGGGGAAAGGCAGCTAGGGTTTCCCCGTCGCGACGAAGACAAGTTGGCGTTGGGGATGGCTCGGGTCGATGCTGGTAGGCGCGGAGGATGGAACCAGAAAGAGGAGGGGCGTCAAGTCGGAGGCTTCGCGCCATTGGAGCCGAGGAAGAGGGACGGGCGGGAGCTAGCAGCCAGTGAGGTGGGGATTTGGCTAGGGTTTGAAGGGATTGGGGGAGACGAGCTACTGAGGGATTGGGGGAGAGGAATGGTGCAGGGATTGGGTGGGCGGACGACCCTACGCCCGCAGCCACGCGTGACCAACTTCGTGACCAACTGCAAACCCACCCGCAACGACCGACGAGCGGCCCCAGCTGTACGTGGGACCCACATGCAGCCATAGGCAGGTAAAACACTGCCATTGCATGGCTTTACCTAGCCGGAGGAAAACCCCCACGCGCGACTCAGCCAACCAGCACACCTGCTATGAGCCCACAACGAACGGACGAGATCAAATGTTGGCTAGGAACAGTAAAAATCTGACGGCCCACGTGCTTAGAGCGCTGTAAATCCCCCATGAGGGGGCATCTATTATACCTTTAGATGTGTCTTGCAATTGGACAAACTGTAGGAGGCACCTTTGACAAGCTGCATTAGTTTATCCATTGGAAAAATGCCGTATCCATTCAAGTGGTGCACTACACTGCTTGAGAGTTCACTCAGGTGTTAGAAGACATTGATACTTCCAGGTTAAAATGATGACGACTGAAATTATGTTTGTTTTGGACTTACAGCTTCTAAATTTTCTTCCTGCTCTACTATCGCCCAAACCATGCTGGGAATAACATAATAATATACTTTGTGTGTTGTAACCTAGCTGCCATTTCAGATGGGAGAACAACTTGGTTTTGTCTTTTGCATATCAAAAACAAAAGGAAAGATCTTCTGAAATTGAGGCACACAACATGTCGAAGAATTCAATAATTGTACCCAACCATGGGACCAGGTAAGTAAACATACTCCTTCATTAGTTGAAGATATAAGGTGAAGTGTATTTATTATGTTGTAATCATATATTGTCATAAAATGTACATTTTGTGCCAACTTTTAATTATTTACGTAATTAGGAATAGATATTTCTACATTTTTCACTAAGATGTTCTACTATTTGAAACAATATCAGGAGAATTATGTAGAAACACCATGCTAAAAAGTAAACCATATACGATGAAGATAAAGTTAGATCATGGATTTAACTATTAATTACGAATATCTGGATCTATACATATAGTTCGGTTAACTAAAATAAATATGGACCACAATTTAATTTAGGTGTGCCAAAATAAGATGGAATAGGAATAAATTATCCATTGTTGAATAACTACGCCATCTTTAATTATCAATATGCCCGATAGGATGCTATGCTGATGCAAATAAAACATGCCATATTTTTGAACTAAATATTATAAGTACATCTGTCGGAGGGACATATGTAGCCCGTGCGACGCACGGGTTGATGACTAGTATTACTAATATGTTTGGAAAATGGTTAAATGGAGTAGATAGACAATCTAAGGCTTATATCCGGATTGGGGTTTCTGCTTTATGTTGGTCTATTTGGAGGATCGGGAATGATCTAATTTTTAATAAAAAAAACCCTCTTTTTATTTCTTGCAGGTTGTCCATATGGTTTCCCATTGGGTCCAGCTTTGGGCCCTACTCTCTTCGGAGGGGTACCGGGATGCCATACTTTCTGGATGCACACGGCTCCTGATGGTCGCTCAGGATATCTTGTGCCAGGTTGGTTAGCGACATACTAGACGGCTATGTTGATGTCTAGTCATAGTATGTGTTTTTTTTGATGGTTGATTTTTGTATCAATCCTTGGTGATGCGTGAGTTCTAAACAATACTACGTTTGAACCTATTTCTAATAAATGGCCGTGTGCATCATCATGATGCAGAAGCCGGGGAATACCCCCATTTCAAAAAAAAACTCCATTACCATGAAAAATAAGTTCTTGAATATGAACATCAAGGTGTGAGACAATAATTTATATTATATTTACCACGAATAGCATAACTTTCCTTTCCTCCCTCTTGATCATTTACGTTCTCACTGGTGGAAAAAGGGGCTTTGGTCGCGGTTGGCAACTGCCATTAGTCGCGGTGGCGCAACCGCGACCAAAGTAGCGCGACTAAAGGCCCCCCCTTTAGTCGCGGTTCCTTACGAACCGCGACTAAAGGACCGTCCACGTGGGCCGCAGGCGAGCGCCAGGGCGGAGGACCTTTAGTCGCGGTTCTTCTGGCCAACCGCGACTAAAGGCCTCCGCAGGGTTTAGGGTTTAGCCCCCCTCCCCCTAAATCTGGTTTCTTTTTAATTTGTATTATTTTATTTCTTTTGGGTTTTAATTTTGAAGGAGTTTCACATATTCTACGGTACTGTATACATACATGCATATGAATGTACAATTTCAAACAAATTTGAAATTAGAACCAAAAAGAATTCAAGAGGAATATACAATATATATTCAATATCGGATGACCATATACAATATATATTCAATATCGGATGACCATATACAATTTTGAACAAGTTAGTTACAAATTCTGGTGCATATAAAGTTCTACGTCATCGTAATAGTGTTCTCCTCTAGGATCGATGACTTCCTCGCCAACCATCCAGCTAGTTCCTCTTGAAGTGGTCGGAAGCGAGCTTCGGACTAAGCGTCTTCCGGAGGTTATTCCTCGGGATGTTGTTCTCACAGTTCTGGTCCCGCTTATTGCGGTATCTCCGGATCCTCTCACAAACATAGTATCCACATAGATTGGTCCCCGGTGGCTGAGTATCCCCGGCCGTCCGCACTGCCATTTTAAAATGTAGCTCTTTTTTGAATTCACCGACCTTGGTATCTACGAACCGTCTCCAAACCCTACGAGGCAAAGAAAATTAAATAAACAAGAGAGTTATTAATTAGTTACTTGATATTAGGAAATGATGAACGAAATAGGCCGATCGATATAGAGCGCAAATGAATGAAAATAATTACTTTTGCATCATTTTTCTCATGTCGCCCCAAAGCGCCGGATCCATATTCGAGAGAGTCGTGGACGAGAACCGAGGAGGTCTGAACTTTAATTACCATAAGAATCCAAGTGGAACCTGCGGACACGATACATGCACGATCATGCATAACTCATCGATTAGCCATATACCATGCATGGAGTAAACAAAAGAGAATGTGCTCAAGACAGAAACACTCACCCAAAATGGTAAGGAAATAGAATATCACTTTTCTGTTGCTGTTTTCTAATAAACCGCCACAGGTCTTCCTCCACGTCGGCGGGGTGGTGTTCTAACACATATGAATTAACGATGTGTGGGTCAATGAACCCAACATCATGGATGTTCCTTATTCGCATTTCCCGCTTCTTCATTCTGCATAATATATAGCGTACACAACAAGATAGTTAGGACAATATATATATATATATAGTGCGAGGCAATGAACGAGATGGGGTAGAAATTAATAAATCACTTACGTAACGTAGCAACCGATGATAGATTTGTCGAGGTCGCGCAGATTGAACAGATGGAACAATTCACTCGGAGGAATTTGTACCCGAGTAACGTTTGAAGTGATGCTCATATTTAACTTCCGCATAGATATAGTCTTTGGCGTCATTATGTTTTATGTAACCCTTGTACCAATTTAGCAGACCTTTCATCTGTCGAGGTAGATCCTCTTCCTGCGCAGGCTCGATGAGAGGGCCATTCTTCACATATGTAAATACTACGTCCTTCATTGGCGCCTCATCAAGGCCTAACAGTGCACGAAGAGTGATACCTAAGTCAGCCGCTTGTTCTCTGGCACTCGTTACAGTCAATCCATGTGCTGCCGCAGCTGCTATGATATCGGGGGCATCCGGACCGGCGGCTTGCACTATGAGCGGGGCGATCGATTGTTTACTTTGTTCCCCGAGCTGGGCAACTTCTTTCCCCCTTTCTAATTTTGTCTCGGCCTCGTCCTCCAAGGCTTTCTTCTCCGCCTCTTGGTTCCTCTTGAACGCGAGTGCTTGCCTACGAAGTTCACGTAAATAGTCGTCAGGCAGATTCTTCGCGGCTTGGGACGGTGTGTTCAAAAATGACTTAGCCCATCGCTTTTCCTTGTCGGAATATACCGGCTTGGGCTCGCCCTCTATTTTCTTCTTGACGCTCGCCTTCCATTTCTCTAAATCAGCAGCCGCGCCCGCCTCGACTTCCTCGGCACTACTTTCCCAAGGCCTCGTGGGGAGAGGCTTCGGTGATACCTCCGGTACCTTTGTTTTCTTAGGTACGTAAGGGTCCGGGTTAATAACCCAGGACTGCTTACGCTTCTTCGCCGGAGGTGGATTGGGGGCGGTACCGGTGTCCGATCACCCGCCGGACGAGGACCGGGGGCGGCGTCGGGCCGACGTGAATGAGGTGTATTAGGTGAAGCACCACCGCCACCGTCACCGCCACCGCCACCGTCACCGCCACCGCCACCACCACCACCGTACGGGGGTGGACTTGTTGGCGCCTCGCCCGGAAACTTGATAAATTTCTTCTCGCCATAGAATGAACTGGCGCTTGACATCTCCAAGTCTTTTCACCCCTTCAGGTGTAGCAATGTCAATGTCCGGGTCCTCAAACCCTTGGACTATCTCCTCCACCGTGACACGAGCATAGCCATCTTGAATGGGGTTGTTGTGGTGGAGTGCTCCGAGTGGTAAAGCACTCGCCGATGGCTACCTTCATGGACATGTTCCCGATAGGATAATACAGATGACATGCTTTCATCTCCTTTATATCGTCCACGGGGTAGCGAGGAGGCTCCGGTGCAGTAATTTCGACCACCAGAGGCTCCGGTGCAGTAATTTCTATCGTCGGTGCACCAGCCGGTGAGGCCTCCGTGGAAGCCACGCTGCTTCTTCTCCGCTGCTGGCTTCCGAGATCCATTGGATGATCTTCATGCTACGCCCGAGCTGCCTCTCTTTCGGCTACTAGTACACTCACGGTTTTATTCATCACATCCATTTCCGTTACCAACTGCGCCACAACATCTTTTTCCCGATCCATCTTTCTCTTACGGCTTCTGTAACCGTACGGGTCATCGTTACGGGGAACCCTATTTTCCACGGAATGGGCCCCATGCCTCGCACACGTCCTCCGTGTTCGGGATTCCCGAGGGCTTTTGTCGTGGCGTCGTTCTCTCTGTTGAACTTGATCTTCCCCTCTTGAGCATCCCTCATTGCCTCAATAAGCTTTTTGGTGGGTGTAATTATTTTGCCCTGATAAACACACTCCCCTGTCTCCGGGTTCAGCGATCCCCATGCCCGTACCACCAGCTTTTGGCCCTTGGGTCCCATCCCTCCGTACCTGGACGGATTCCTCGCGCCCTCAGCTCGTTCTCCATCTTCTCCCACCTAGGCTGCCAAAAGCGATACCCTCCCGGCCCCATTTTATGATTGTACTCCTTCTTGGCCGCATTTTCCTTATTTTTTTCGATAGTTCAAGGAACTGCTCCGATTTCTTTTGCTTCACAAATTCAGGCCAATCATGTTGCAGTTTCTCATATTGTCCTTTGAAAACCGGAGTCTTGCCCTGGTTGACAAAGTCATGGGCTAGATTTTGCTTGTATTTCCGGAATGCGTTGTCCATCCTAGAAAGAGCGAACTGTTTGACTAGCTTGCGCCTCTTCTTGTTTTCCGCAATCTTGTTACCCTCCTCATCGTATTTGCGGTATTCCGGAGGTAGAACGAAATGTTCCATAAGCTTGTTGAAGCAATCTTTTTTTCTCTCTTATCGACAAAAGTGAAACCAACACGTGCCTTCTTTGGCTCATTCCACTCCTGGCGGGTGATCGAGACGTTGTCTCTAACAACGGCTCCGCATTGGCCGACAAACTTGGTGGCGTTCTTGCTGGGCTCCGGCGGCCTGCCGGTTGCTTCGTCGACAACATCGATGGTGCATGTTTCTCCTGCTTTCATCGTCTTGGTTGCGCCACGCTTTGACGACGTACTCGATTTTTTCGACGATCCGGCCGAGGGCTAAAATAAGAAAGAGAGTCGCGCGCGTTAGTACACACACATTTATTCAAATCAGTTAGTTGTATCACCAGACGCTCAATATGTATATATATATACCTCGGCACCGGAGGTGGTTGCTACTTCCAATTGAAGATCGTCGTTTATCGACGTTTCTTCGGCATCATCTTCCTGACGGCGCCCTTCATCTTCACCGTCCAGGTTCAGATAAGAAGAGATATCATCTTCTTCTTCTCCGGTCGGCACAAATGGAATATCGCCTTTTATGATGCCGAACATATGGTCTTCGACGTCCGGATCATAGTTGTCCAGAATCGGGTCAGCTCTATCGTCCGCCATATGTCGATCCCGAAAACATGTAGTCAAAACAAATTAATTGTGTATATGCCAGCATTATCACATCTCTTCTACATATAAAGAGAGAGGGCGACGAGGGAGGCGAGAGGGGGGACGCAGTGACCGCGTGACCGAGAGACCGGTGGCGGTGGCGAAAGGGGGGACGCAGTGACCGCGTGACCGAGAGACCGGTGGCGGTGGCGAATTGAAAGCGGGGTCCAAGTGCAGGCTGTCTAAAACCGCTTGTACACGTGGACTAAAACCACCTAAAAAAACAGACCAAATCCGGTATGGGGGTAATTTGCATGGTATTGCATACTTAGGGGGGTTATTTGTCCCAGTTAATAGTTAGGGAGGGTTAGCATCCCAAACACAATACTTAGGGGGTTATGTGGACTTCTTTCGATTTTTCCTTTACTGTTACCTTTCATCTCTGTTGTAATAAACTGAACTGGCTATTAAGCCCTCCCCGTGGGGAACGACCGGGCTATCGAAAAGAATATGCAAAACGCAACCCTAGTTCTATCTTCTATTAGTTGTCTTAGAATTATCTAGCTAGAAATCCTGCTATTGATCGATGCAGGTCTCCAAATCAGGAGCAGATTGTTCGATTCCGACTAGCGGGATCTGACAGCCTCGTGAAGTACGGACGCGCAGGGCCTGCCGACGCGGTGTTCATCTGCAGAAATTTTTTGGGGAGGGCTCGGTTCTTCTGTTGGCGGAGATGGGGCTACTGGCGACGCGACGCGACGACGAGGAGAACGCCAGATTTGGACGCGGATGGGCGTGACCGGGTGGGACTCTTGCAGGGAGGTCGGGGAGGAGGAGGGAGGGCGGAAACGGAAGGAGGACAAGGGAGATCCAAAATTATATACATTATACAATATATATTACATATTTGTTAAATTTTAAGTTAAATTTTTTGTTAAGTTTAAATTTTTGTTAAGTTTAAATTTTTTGTTAAGTTTAAATTCATGTTAAGTTATTTTTTTGCTAAGTTATTTTGTTAAGTTTAAAAAAAACAAAAAAAAAAGAGAGATCGAGGCAGGGGCGCCGTGTACTGGCGCGACCCCTGCCTCTCTCTCCCACGCGCGGCGCGGCCGCCGGCCGGTATCTGCAGGCGCGCGCCTTCCTCGCCCTCTCTCTTCCCTCCGCGCGGTCGGCGACCTCCTCTCTCTGCATGCCGGCGAGGAAACAGCGGCGGCGCGGCGCGGCGAGGAGCAGGGGCGGGGCGGCACACGTACTGGCGGCGGCGGCGGGGCGTGGCTTCGGCGGCGACGGCGTCGATCGAGGGCGCGCGTGTGCGGCGCGGCGGCGGTCGGCGAGAGGAGGAGGGGCCGGCGCGGCGGTCGGCGCGCGAGGAAGGGGTGCGCGGCGGCGGCGTCGAGGCGCGGCAGCGGTCGGCGTCGAGGCAGCCTGACGGTGAAGTCGAAGAAGATGAAGTGGAAACCGCCGAGGCGGGCGCGCGCCTATTTATAGAAATCGACCTTTGGTCGCGGTTGGGGTCACCAACCGCGACTAAAGGGGTACCTTTAGTCGCGGTTGGTGACCCCAACCGCGACCAAAGCGTATTTTCGGCGGGTTTTTCGTTTCCCGCGGAAAATATCCTTTAGTCGCGGTTGGTGAGCCCAACCGCGACCAAAGGCTATTTTTCAAATTAGTTTTCATTTAAAATCTGAAAAATACATATAATATATCAATAAATTCAGAAAAATAAAACTAATTCATTTAAAAATCTTAAAAATACAAATAATATATCAAAAAATTCAGAAAAATAAAAATAATTCATTTAAAAATCTTAAAAATACAAGTAATATATCAAAAAATTCAGAAAAATAAAACTAATTCATTTAAAAATCTTAAAAATACAAGTAATATATCAAAAAATTCAGAAAAATAAAACTAATTCATTTAAAAATCTTAAAAATACAAGTAATATATCAAAAAATTCAGAAAAATAAAACTAATTCATTTAAAAATCTTAAAAATACAAGTAATATATCAAAAAATTCAGAAAAATAAAACTAATTCATTTAAAAATCTTAAAAATACAAGTAATATATCAAAAAATTCAGAAAAATAAAATCTTCCCACCAGTTCTTCCCGCCACTTTCTTCCCGCCACTTTCTTCCCGCCACTTTCTTCCCGCCTCTTTCTTCCCGCCATTTTCTTCCCGCCACTTTCTTCCCGCCTCTTTCTTCCCGCCACTTTCTTCCCGCCTCTTTCTTCCCGCCTCCCTGTCTTCCCGCTCCCATTTTTCCCGCCATTTGTCACTACATATAGGTAGCCCGGCTTGGCCAGCATTATCACATCTCTACAATCTCTCATCACTCTCTCATGGCTTCCACCGCACCCACTCTAACCTACCGGCAGGTGGAGGAGCTTTGCGCCTCGAACTACCCTTGCCCTCCGGGCTACCGCGTCCCTGCCGGGCTGGAGCCTAGCGCCGGCGGCGTGCCGGTCCCTCCCGTCCCTCGGGTACTGCGCGCCGGGCGGCCATCACGAACCACTACTACCTCGACCTCACGCCGGAGCAGCGGATGAATCCCCGCCGGCATCCCGATAACCAGCATACTTGGGACGCCTTCTTCATCAATCGGCGTGAGAGGACGCTCGCCGGGTATGAGGAGGACGGTCCGCCTCCCGGAAACTTCCACGAGGCCGGCCGTCGGCTATGGTGGTACGGCCGGACTCCGCGAGCGTCATGGACTACATCACGGCCGGCGATATCCCCCGCCTGCGCTACCCTCGGTTCGAGCCACGAGCACCGCCCGACGACGAGCGACGACAGCGAGCGGCGACGACGACGCCGGCAACTTAGAAGGCGACGACTACCGGTACAACGGCGGCGGCTATGAAGACTACGAGTATGCATATTATACGCCTAGGCATGAGTATGACTAAATCACTCCAAATTTCATGTATGCGGGAGTATGACTTAGTCACTCCAAATTTCATGTATCATCAGTGCTATCTCGAGTCAATTGAATCATTCGAAAATGGACACCAAACACATCACGGGTAATATAATTCACATGATTCATTCAACAAAGTTTGGTACAATAATAAATTATTACACATCATTTCTTCCCTTGTGTCCCTGCTTGCTTACGATTGTGCCGTATCCATGGAGCATCCTCATCATTTAACTTAATGCTTGGGTCGGTGTTCACTTTGAAGGGCGGAATTTCAGCAAACATATTATAATCTTCTCGACATGTCCGTCTTGTCCTCCACTCCCACGATGTTTCTTTTCCCTGAAAGAACAATGTGGCGCTTTGGATCATCGCATGATGTACCGATCGTTTTCTTATCTTTCCGTTTCCTCGGTTTGCTACTCATGTCCTTCACATAGAAAACCTGAGCGACATCTTTCGCTAGGACGAATGGTTCGTCAAGGTAACCAAGATTGTTGAAATCCACCATTGTCATTCCGTATTGCTGGTCCACCTTTACCCCACCTCCTGTTAGCTTGAACCATTTGCACCGGAACAAAGGGACCCTAAAGGAGGGTCCATAGTCAAGTTCCCATATCTCCTCTATGTAACCATAATATGTGACCTTTTGCCCATTCTCGGTTGCTGCATCAAAGCGGACACCACTGTTTTGGTTGGTGCTCTTTTTATCTTGGGCGATCGTGTAAAATGTATTCCCATTTATCTCGTACCCTTGGAAAGTCGTTATAGTCGAAGATGGTGTCTTGGCCAACATGTACGAGCTGATCTACAACCTTATTGTCACTCATTAAATGTTTTCTCAACCAACTGCCGAAAGTCTCCATGTGGGCCTTCCTAATCCAGGATTCGGGCTTCCCGGGGTTGTCCGAGCGTAAAATATTCTTGTGTTTCTCAAAGTACGGAGCCACCAAGCTGGAATTGGTCGGAAGCTGTGTGGTGTGCTTCGATCGAGAGAATGGCCGTCCATACATATCGTTGATTTCCTTCCGATCGTGCCTTTTCCACTTAGTCTCCCCTCGTGCCGCGATTGAGGAAGACCAATCGGCTTAAGGTCGGGAACAAAGTCAACACAAAACTCAATTACCTCCTCATTTCCATAGCCCTTGGCGATGCTTCCTTCTGGCCTAGCACGGTTACGAACATATTTCTTTAATACTCCCATGAACCTCTCGAAGGGGAACATATTGTGTAGAAATACGGGACCGAGAATGGAAATCTCATCGACTAGGTGAACCGGGAGGTGCGTCATAATATTGAAGAAGGATGGCGGGAACACCAACTCGAAACGACAAGACATTGGATCACATCGTTCTTTAACCGTGGTAGAACTTCTGGATTGATTACCTTCGAGAGATTGCATTGAGGAATGCACATAGCTTCACAATGGCTACTCGAACATTTTCCGGCGGGAGCCCCTCAAAGCAATCGGAAGCAATTGCGTCATAATCACGTGGCGGTCGTGAGACTTCGGGTTTTGGAACTT
Source organism: Lolium rigidum (assembly GCF_022539505.1). NCBI lineage: Eukaryota > Viridiplantae > Streptophyta > Magnoliopsida > Poales > Poaceae > Lolium > Lolium rigidum. The sequence continues at coordinate 397,430,895 of NC_061510.1, read as the reverse complement.
TTTCTCCGCCATGTTTATTATTCCCTTTATATTGGACGAGAATCCTGACGGGACCTTCATACTGCTCGGGCATTCAAAAAAGATGACCTTCTCTTCTTTGGTCGGAGCGTAGGCGGCACGACCTTGAAACCGTTCCGGATGCGGGTCATCGGGGTCTTTCAAACTTTGCTTGGTCCTGCCGTGCTTCCTTTGTATCATTTGACTTCCCATACACGCCCAAGAAGCTTAGGATGTTCACGCAAATATTCTTCGTAACGTGCATCACGTCGATTGCGGAGCGGACTTCTAGGACTTTCCAATATTCTAGCTCCCGAATATAGATTTCTTCTTCCACATGGCTACGTGCCCGTCGGCTCCCTTCGGAACTGATTGTCCGCCAGGACCCTTTCCAAAGATGACTTTCAAACCCTTGACCATATCAAATACCTCAGCACCGAGTGTGTTCCGCAGGCTTCGGCCGGTGATCCGCCTTGCCGTTGTAATGCTTGCCTTTCTTTCTTCTTCGGATGACCTTTCGGAAGAAATCGACGATGCCCAAGGTACACGTTCTTCTTACAATTTGGCAAATGTACACTTTCGGTCTCATGTAAGCGGTGCGTGCATGCATTGTATCCCTTATTTGACAGTCCCGAAAGGTTACTAAGAGCGAGGCCAATCGTTGATGGTTACGAAAAGCAACGCTCGTAGGTCAAATTCCTCTTCTTTGTGCTCATCCCACACACGGACACCAGGTCTGCCCCACAGCTGTAAAAGTTCATCAACTAATGGCCTTAGGTACACATCGATGTCGTTGCCGGGTTGCTTCGGACCTTGGATGAGCACCGGCATCATAATGAACTTCCGCTTCATGCACAACCAAGGAGGAAGGTTGTAGATGCATAGAGTCACGGGCCGGGTGCTATGGCTGGAGCTCTGCTCGCCAAAAGGATTCATGCCATCCGTACTTAGACCAAATCTTATGTTCCTTGCGTCGGCTGCAAAATCTTTGAACTCTCTGTCGATCTTTCTCCATTGCGTTCCATCTGCGGGGTGTCTCAACTCCCCGTCCGACTTACGGTCCTCTTTGTGCCATCGCAACAACTTGGCATGCTCTTTGTTCCTGAACAGACGTTTCAACCGTGGTATTATAGGAGCATACCACATCACCTTGGCGGGAACCCTCTTCCCGGGTTTCGGCCCTCAACATCGTCACCGGGGTCATCGCCTCCGATCTTATAACGCAATGCGGTGCATACCGGGCATTCATTCAAATTCTCGTATTCACCGCGGTAGAGGATGCGGTCGTTGATGCATGCATGTATCTTCAGAACCTCTAAACCTAGAGGGCGGACAACCTTCTTTGCTTCGTACGTAGTGGCGGGCAACTCGTTATTCTTTGGAAACATATTCTTCAACATTTTCAGCAAGTTTTCAAATGCCGAGTCAGCTACACCTGCCTGTGCCTTCCATCTCAGCAAATCCGAGTGTGCAGCCCAGCTTTTTCAGACCATCATCGCATCCGGGGTACAGCGCCTTCCTGTGATCCTCTAACATGCGATCCAAATTCTCCCTCTCTTTTTCAGTTTCGCAGCGTCTCCGTGCATCAGCAATGGTCCGACCAAGATCATCAACGGGATCATCACGTGCCTCTTCTTCACCTTCCCCTTCACCTTCCCCTTCACCTTCAGCATCCTCCATGAAAGTATCACCGAAATGAGCAAGATAGCTTTCATCATTGAAATCATCCCCTTCTTCATCTTCTTCCATTATAACCCCTCTTTCTCCATGCTTGGTCCAACAATTATAGCTTGGCATGAAACCGTGCCGAAGCGGTGCATGTGAACATCTCTTGAGGAAGAGTAACCATTCCGATTCTTACATTTAACACATGGACAGATAACAAAACCCCCCGCTTGTTCGCATTGGCCACTACGAGGAAATCTTTCAAACCCGCACTTGAACTCGCCGGAGAGTCGGTTACCGTACATCCATTGTCGATTCATCTGCATTATTATAATATAAAATATATAATTAACCATCATGCATTTGTTAAACTAACTAGCTACAAACAATATAAATTAAACAATGAACTACACACACATGCACATTTTATCAACGACACATCAAAGGTTCAAGTTGCTAACCGCGATCGAGGAGGAAAAAATAAATGAGAAAGCTCAAGTGTGGCTCCAACACTTCATATCATGTTTGTTTCATGCTCTTGGGGCATTTCATCAAACACCTTATGTGCATAAGAGGAACCAAAAGCAAACCTAACACCCACTTGTGAAGCTTGTGAAGAGAATGGCACCAAATGGCTAAGTGTTGGCTGCTGGGTGGGTATATATAGGGGAGGGGCTTTAGTCCCGGTTGGCCTGCCCAACCGCGACTAAAGGCCTTCGGGCAACTAAAGCCCCCCACGTGCACCGGCTGGCCACCGAGCGCCCTGGGCCCAGGCCTTTGGTCGCGGTTCGCCTCCCGAACCGCGACTAAAGGTACCATTAGTCGCGGTTCCTTTACCTTCGCGACTTATGGGGCTCACCCGAAGCCTGTTTTTCCACCAGTGTCTATTAGCGATCTCTCAAAATGGGATGCCATCTTAGGTCAGGTACGATGCCATCTAATAAAGAAAAACTAAATGACGAAGGGTAGCACACCTTTCTATGGATCAGTGTCATTTGGAAAACACCGAACACCTCGTTGCTGCCCTTGTAGCAGTAGTTGCCTATGATGCAGAAGGCCACTCGGCCAGCCGAATGAGATAGACAGCTGCAGCTGCGCCCGCCGGCGGCCGGAATCCATTGTTATGCTAGCTAAGTTCTTGAATCTGAAAAATCAAGGAATCAAACAATCACACTACAATATTTCAATTTCCATTATATTTGTCATACATTTCATTAGCTCTCTATCATATGCATTCTGCCATCTATCTTTCAAGATGTGATGCCATCATATATCAGAAAAAGATACTAAACTATAAAGGAAACATAAAAAATCAGAACACACCTTTATTTCGATTAAGGGCCATGTGAAGAAAATAGTATGGCTGAGGCTCTACCACCATCGTTCCACGATCGCTAACATTCTTGGCTCACTCACACACATACGAAACTAATGGTAGAATCCCATCAGTGAGAGAGAAAACAGGCTTGAGGTCAAGGGAGGCTGCGCCACCGGAGCGCTGCGTCGGTGGTGTCGGCTAGAACCAAGCCTTCAGCTCGTCCCCACAGTGGTGGCTCGTCTGGACGGTGAGGGATGCCTGGGGCATCGGTGGCGGTGTTGGAGAGCAGAAGAGGAGCTAGGGTTTGAGCGTGGCAGCAACGCGGAGGTGTAGGAAGGCTACTTCGGAAGAAGAATCAAATAGGGAGAGGTCGATGGAGCTGCGTCGACAAGCAGTAGGCCTGGGGACACCGACGGTGTGGTTGCGGGAGTAATGGAGAGGGGCGGCTCACTCGGGAGAGGGAGAGGAGGGTCGGGAGGACAGAGAGAAAGAGTTTGGGAGATTTGCATATGCTCGCTCACACCCATGATCCTACGGTCCACAGAGGCGCGCGCGGGAGTAACCGGTATAGGCCTCACAAGCCAGCGATTGCAACAAGATTAATTGTTGTAGTTAATATGCAGTGTTCTTCACACAAAATATTTGATGATTTTTGTTAAAACCAACATGTAAATCTGTGCAAATATGCTTGCCATAAGACTATCCAACGAGTTTGGTATGCACTTATTGTAGAAGAGGAAAACAGAAGTGGTAACAGTTCGGGGATATTCATTTCTGTTCACGGGTGCATATGAATAAAAATGTCCACATCTTTGTTTTTATTTCGTTAGAAAAAAGCACTACTAGGAAAAGGCCTAGCCGTAAGACTGCCAGCAGTGGCGCACCATGACTGCCGTGCGCCACTACTACTTAGCAGTGGCGCACCACAAAACGGTGGGCCACTGTTAGAAAAGTAGTAGTGGCGCACCTTGATTGTGGTGCGCCATAAGTAAGTGCTGACAGGAGGCCAGCTCCTCCCCCAACCTAGTAGTGGCGCACGTCTCCGGGGTGCGCCACTGCTACATTTCTTACCTATGGCGCACGTTGGCGGGGTGCGCCACTGCTAGGAGGTGTCCAGAGCTCATTTAGAGATGATAGGCTTAGCAATGGCGCACTTCAGTGGTGCGCCACTGCTACATAGGTTACCTATGGCGCATGTCATTAGGTGCGCCACTGCTAGGGGGTGGCTAGAGCCCCTTTAGAGATGAGAGGCTTAGCAGTGGCGCACCACCTAGCAGTGCGCCATTGCTATGTCACCCTAGCAGTGGCGCACGGCTAGGTGGTGCGCCACTGCTAACCTGGGACCATTTCCTGCTTTTAACCCCTCCACTCACATGTGCCACCCACTTTCCCCAAACACTCTTCCACCACCACCTCCCACCATATCTGGATCTGGTCGTGTTGCCCCTCCTTCCCACCTCATTTTCACCTCTTCATTCACCAAAATTAAGTTGGTAAACTTAATTTTCTTCATAGGTAAGTAATGGTGAAGCTTTCTTAGCTCAATACCCTACTCAATCTCAACTTTTTACCGCGCATCCAACACTCTAGGTCTCGCCGTATCGGTAACTTTGTTGGTTTTATGCTTTGTGTGTGACCGGTTCCGATCGTCTTGCACACACGTCACGTACACGTGTGTGTGCACATATGTTATGTGCGAAGCTCGATCATGTGTTGTGCGCATGCGCGAAAAGCGTCATGTGCATGTGTTGGTACATACCGTGGAGGATATCATCCAACTGGGGCCGACATTCCTGCACAGCATGATGCCGTTCGAAAGGATGAATGATGTCATCAAAGGGTACGTTCGCAACAGGGCACGTCCAGACGGAAGCATAGCCAAGGGCTTTCGACCGAAGAGTGCATCTCCTTCTCGCACGAGTTATCTAGAAATCGAGAACCTCGTTGGCCTGCCGCGTAAACGGGCATCTCGGGAAGCTCGTTGGATGGGGTCACCGCGACGGTAGCCGCGAAATGCATGTCGACTTCAAGGGTCGAATCGCCGACTTTGAAAGAGCAAACCTAGTCGCGCTACAACACATAGACGTGGTCGATCCTTGGGTGGTAGAGCACAAAACCTTCATCGCAAAGACGTACGGTGATCGGGGCCAACGAGAGGACGGACAGAGATATAATCAAAGAGCACAACTCAACCTTCACGCGGTGGTTCAAGGACAAGATGTTGACGTACCCTATAGACAAGGATTCTTCTGCGGAAGAAAAACTCATATTCGCCTTGTCACGGGCGCCGAACACAACTCGATGACATTTCGGGCGTACGATATCAACGGCTACACATTCTACACCGAGGAAAAGGACATGAAGAGCGATTATCGGAACTCCGGGGTAACGATGGAGTCCTACACCGGTGACGTCGAGCAGAGATACTACGGAAAGATCGAGGAGATCGCGGGAGCTGAGCTACGCCGGAGAGAATGTGCCGATGTTCCGTGTCAGGTGGGCCAAGAACGTCGTAAAAGAAGACCGGCATTTCACCACCATGGTTATACCCGAAGCCAAATCCAAGACAGCGGGGGCAAAGGTCACCACGAAATATGAGCCATGGGTACTAGCTTCCCAAGTGGACCAATGCTTCTTCATTACCGACCCGCAAAAACCCAGCTGTGCTGTCGTGAGGAGAGGCAAAAGGAGCATCATCGGAATGGATGGAGCCGCCAACGAGCTAGACTTTGACCAGTACAGCGATCCGAAGATGGAAGATGACGACGACGATGATGACGAACCATACACAACAAGAAGAAGCAGGACCACCCTACCTAAAGGCCGTCCATTCAAGAGAAGAAGTCTAGGAGTTCCGGGGCTAAATTATTCAACTACGAGAAAGAAGGGTAAGAAGATTGTGAAAAGATAATTATGTATCATTTTCTTGTATGAATAATGGATGTCATATTGTTAATCTACACATTATATTGTACCGATCAAAATAGACATATAATTTATATTTTTGGATATTTTCTAGATTCTATATTATTTATGCCTTTTATTTTGGTGTATTAAGCTATTTATCTCATGGTTAAATCGATTTTATAAAAAAGGGAAAAAATTGGGGCCGCCAGGATTCGAACCTGGGCGGCCAGGTTTGGCAACCCTACTAGGGGACGAAGCCAGTGCGGTACTAATCAGATTCTGTCAAACCCTGGTTCGTTTTTTATTTGACCCAAACCTAAAGTGGCAGTGGCGCACCCCTAGAGGTGCGCTATTGCTAAGCCTCATAGTGGCGCACCCCGAGAGGTGCGCTATTGCTAAGGCGTCAGGGGACTTAGTGAAATTTCCCCTTCTTCCCCGTCCCGACGCCACTGCACCACTGCCTCCTCTCCTCTCCGACGACGACGCCACCTCCCCTGAGCGACGCGAGCGACCCCGGCGATGCCCTCCTCTCCTCGCCACCTCTCCGACGCCCTCACCACCCCGGCGACGCCCTCCTCTCCTTGCCACCCCGGCGACGCCCTCCTCTGCATCGTCACCGACGCCCCCTCGATCTTGATCTCCGGCGGCCAGATCCCCTCGATTTCCCTCCTGCCACCGGCGGGTGCCTCTCCTCTGCATCGTCACCGACGCCCCCTGCTCCTCCACATCGGCGCCTCCACAACGGAACCCTGCTCCTCCACATCGGCGTCCTCGTCTGCGAGCTCGTCGGCGTCCTCGTCTGCGACCTCGTCGGCATCCTCGTCTGAGACCTCCACCACAACGCCATCATCTTCGAGGGTGAGCGAAGCCTCCTGCCCCATCTCCCCTCTCCCCTCCCCTCTCCCCTGCTAGCAGTAGGTTCCTCTCCCCTCCCCTCTCCCCTCAGTAGGTTCTCTGTGAATTAGCTACTAGCTAATGTTCTCTAAAACTTTGCAAATGAATAATTCGAAATGTTTCAAATTAAAAGTGGTGCTACTGCTAGCGACAGGTTCATTTAGTTTCATTGCTACTACTAGCAGTAGTTTCATTTAATTTGGTGATATAGAAATAGCTAGGATTTGTTACTGCTAGGATTTGTTAGAAGTTTCATTTAGTTTAGGTGGCAGTAGCAAATTTAGGTTTAGCAAATTTAGGTTTAGGTGGCAGTAGCTTATGTTCATCCACTGCTGCTGCTACCTAGTTGCTCCTCAGTAGCTTAGGTTCATCCATGTGCTTGCTAGCTTGCTACTGCTAGTTGCTATGTGCTTGCTACTTGCTAGTTGCTAGGTTGTTAGTTGCTAGGTACTTGATGTTAGCTAGGTTGCTTTTAGTTGCTAGGTTGCTTAGTAGCTAATAGTTACTAATTTCCTTTTATAAGATGTTGCCTTGGATGATAGCTTGAGCCAAATATTGGAGCCAAGTGCCAATACTGTTAATTAAATCAAAATAGATGAAAAATCACACCAAATGCCAGTCTTTGCTGCTTGAAAGGCTGCTTGTTGGTGCCTGCTGGTGCTTGCTAGGTGTTGCTGCTGCAAACATTGCTAGGTGCTGCTGCTACTAGGTGCTTGCTAGTTGCTAGACCCTAACAGATCAGGGTAAACCCTTAACTGAAGAAAAAAAGGCTAAGTGTTAACTGAAACTAACACCTATAACTGAAATGGCTTAGTTGATATTCTGTAAAAGAAATGAGAATTAGCTGCTGCTGCTTAGTTGCTTGCTAGCTGCTGCTGCTTGCTAGCTGCTTGCTGTTGCTGCTAGCTGCTAGCTGTAGCTGCTAACTGCTGTTGCTTGCTTGCTAGCTGCTTTCCATTCATTTAATAGTTTACAGTACTGGTATTTTGTTTTTATAAATAGTCTGGTTGCTCACAGTGTTCATTTTGATATTTACAACACTAGTTGTTGCATGCCGCGCCGCCCTGACCGCCACGCGTACCTTGGAGCAGCAGCTGGAGAAGCACGCCGCGCCGCCCTCGACCGCTGACGCTGCCGCAGAGGACCGCCGCCACACTTGCAGAAAGGTAGTTGTTGCTTGCTGCTGCTTGCTACTGCTGCTGCTTGTTGCTGCTTGCTGCTTGCTAGGGCTTGCTAGGTTGCTTGCTTGCTGCTGCTGCTATGTGCTTGCTAGGTTGCTTGAAAAAAAGGCTAAGTGTTAACTGAAACTAACACCTGTAGAGAGAACCCTTGCAGCAGGTTACAAAGTAGAACATCAGTGGCGCACTGGACGCCCATCAGTGGCGCACTGCCACTAAGTAGCAGTGGCGCACTGGACGCCCATCAGTGGCGCACTGCCACTAAGTAGCAGTGGCGCACTTCCCTGGCTCCAGTGGCGCACTGCCCTGTGATCCCCTACGATTTCTAGCAGTGGCGCACGTCCACACGCAGCAGTGGCGCACGTCCACACGCAGCAGTGGCGCAGCACCAAAAGCTAGCAGTGGCGCACCTTGGCTAGACAGTAGTGGCGCACTGCAGCTGACCAACAGTGGCGCACCAACTTGGAGTAATAGTGGCGCACTGCTGGACATGTCAATGGCGCACCACGCAGTGCGCCACTGTTATCAAGGCTAGTAGTGGCGCACCACTAGTGCGCCACTACTAGGAGTTAGCAGTGGCGTGATAACAGTGACGCACCACTAGTGCGCCACTGATGGCTATATGTGGTGCGCCGCTGAATGCCTTTTTCCTAGTAGTGAAGTACTGACTACACACTTGCATATTGATGGGAAGTGTCCACATGGTTTCACAATAGAATCCACACACCATGAATTGTGATTTAAACACTTCAGCGTTATGTAGCTTCTCAGACCTTTGAGAATAACAGATCTCAAATAGTTTATAGAACAGAGTTGCACAGATGATTTAACAAAACATTAGCAATGAAAAATACTCAAAGATACTGATTCCCTTGCGGTCACTGTCATTCGATCCAGAAAAGATCAGTAGACTATAAACATTGTTCTTTCACACTTCTCCGCACTAATCTGCATATTAGAAACAACAACTATGGTAAGAGCAACAACGGCAATCTTAGGTATGCTATTAGATATTGCTGAAAAAATAGGTTACCCTGCCATTTAATTTAGGCAGACAGTAGGCTAGCATGCTATGGAGCAATGAAATTTTCCACTGTATAATGAAATTACTGGAAGTCTTTCTAATCTGCAGCTACATATTAATTGTAACATTCCCCCCATCCAGCTTATTTATCCAGGGCTGGTTGGTAACGCTATTTTTCATAAATAGAAAGGACGAACCAGAGATTATGCCAAGTTTAGCAATGGACAGGAAGTGAGGGACCTCGTCTTACCTGATTGATCGGCAGCACTGTACATGTTCGTGGGATATTAATCTTGTTCATTCACCTTCTCCCTTGTTCTATGATTGGTATCTTGGATCTTTAGGTATACAATGAACACAGAAAATTCGGTACGGAGGTTCTGCTTGATAGACTCGAGCAGTCCGGTTGTGATGGTGCAGTGCTTGCACCTGGTATTGGCAAACTGTGCAGAAGAATTTTAGGAAAAAAACAAATAACAAACTGAATCTTACTTATACCCAACCGTACAAAAAAAACACAAGCATTAGGATGAGAGAAAATTGGATAGACGGGTTGGTATTCTCCAGGTCGCCCACAATAATGGCCCATGCATGAACTATGCATGGCTACTCCGTTTCAAAGAATAAGTCGCACACGTATTTTAAAATGAACTTTGACCAATCAAATTGAGCAAAACAAAATCTTAATTATATTGTATGTAATTGATATCGTTGTATTCATATTGAAAAATACTTTCTAATGATGCTAATTTTAAAGGAAGAAAAAACATGCAAAACGAGGACATCTTATTCTTTGAAACGGAGGTAATATTTGCAGTAGCTTAATTTTAAATGCTCCTATCGGTTTCTTTTAATTGACTCAAATTTAATACAACTTTATGTTAAATCTAAGTCAATTAAAGGAATCAGAGGGAGCATTAAAAGTTGTGCGTATTCTGTGAAGGATCATGTGTTGTTTCTTTTTGAGTAATGCAATGAGCAAGACACTGGCGAGTATCATATTCATTTTGACCGCCTCATATGAAACTAATTTTTAGAAGACTAGGGGAAAAGATGGGAGTCAGCAAGCTGTTCTTGCCGTTTTTTTTTTTTTGCGGGTAGCATCTCCTTGCCGTTTAACTTTGTGATTTCTTGATTTGCTTTCTGTAAATTTAAGAGGAAAAATATTATCCACATATATATTTAAGTTGATCTAATTCTGTTTGGCCGTTGCAATGCATGGGCAATTCGTTCTACTAAAGGTACAATAGATCATGGGTAGTAACACACAGCATCATCACCTCCACCTTGCCTGGTCTCTCCGTCGTACAGTATACGTATATGTATTCCTCCGCTGCCTTTTTAAACTCCACCAGGCCACAACTCCACAAGTGCACAAGAAGCAACGATCTCCCGTGCACACCACACTGGGAGCGAGTAGAACCAATCCATAGCTGGCTAGCACAGAGAACGTTACCGAAGGAGGAGAAAAATGTGTTCCTTGGCATGGGAGGCATTTGGGACCTGTCAGACATCCCGGCCGTCGGCGACGACTGCATCATGTTCTTCAGCATAAAGGGAGCTGGCGTCTTCTTCAGTATCACCCGAACTGTTGGTGGGGTAGGTGACGGTGTGGGGAGTAGGCATAGAGGAGGATGTAGGCTGCGCCGGCGGTATCCCCTTCACTAGAGACAGCCGGCAGCGCTCCGTTGGTCGGGCTCAGGGGCGGGGACGGCGGCGGAGCCGGCCACGACGTGAGTTGTCCTACTAGCTTGAAGGTATTGAACTGACTTGGATCCTCTATGTACGTGTTCTCTTCGGAGTTCATATGTGCTACACTGCATGTACGTGCATTGATCGATGGTCACACACCGTCTGGTAAACTACTTGCGCTCTCTATGCGGGAGACCAAAGATGACGACGGCCGTTGTCTGTCTGCCCTTCTAGCCTGCTTCATGCTCAATCTCAACTCATGTGCTTGTTTTCTCGAACCGACGGAATCCAGTTTCTGTGCCTGTGCGTGTTGTGTCCGTGTGGCTGCACTGACGTGATGCAACCAAGACGTGGTGGTAACATGATATCACTACGCAAAAAAGCATACGACAGAGACCGTCGTCGTCGTAGTGGGTGGCTCTGAAGAGTGAAGACGAACAGCAAAGCGCACAATTTAAACCGTGCGCGCACCGGCCTCGCCGACTTACCGTCGTACTCCTCAGCCGCCAATTAAAACCGTGAGCTCCACCACGATATAATAAGTGCACTAGCAGAACATCCTAAGCGCACAACACAACGCACGAGAGAGCAGAGTACAGGACCTACACTGCAGCAGGCCAGGCCCGTCGATGGCCATGATCCAAATGATCAACCGAACAGGGCCCCCAAAATCGTGGGGGCCCCAAAAAATTCTGCCTAGTACTATGTCTTTTGCTCTTAGCTTTAAAACGTAGAATATTGGAGTTTCCCGACGCTGGGTAGTGGCCTAGTGGCCCAGCTGCAGGCTGCAGCGGCCCTATTTGCTTTGCTCCTATAGCCCAGCAGGCCACGATCACCCTTCTTTTCTCGATCGCATGTGAGAGCGAGAGCGATGCGGCGACATTCCAGATCAGCTAGAAATATCGAATTGGTGTTTAATTACTATTCAGCTGTCCGCTTGCCTTGCGAGTCGGCCGCTGATCTAATTATTGTTCAGTTCAGTTGTTTATAAGAGTTTGAAGGATGCTTCTGCCAAATTTGAGGTTGCACTTAAGCATGAAAACCAGAGGAATATTGATGGAGAAGAATTGTGGAGGAAGTCAATATTTATCTCGGATTTACTTGAGAAATCTACGGCCCCCTTGATATTCTGAAGTTTTTGGAGAACATCCCTTTTATCCTATTGCTAATGTTGCATATAGAATTTTGTTAACCATGACCATGCTTGAAATTTTATTTCAAAACATACGGATGGATGATGCTTTTGAAGCATGAGATTACTTTATTACTTTAGTGCAATATTTACTCTTTTAGAATAAATACTCGACATATTTTCAAACTTTGTGCGTAATAGAACAGATTATGCGGAATAGCACATTCTGAATTTATATAATGAAATAAAGGTATGTAATTATTTGACTAGTTATTGAGTCTGAATATAAAAAAATAGAGCCCTATTTTGTAAGTCGCACCGGGACCCCCAAATCCTGGAGACGGGGCTGCAGCAGGCTAAAGTCTAGCAGGCCAATAACATACTCAGCCTGGCACCGGCCAGCACCACATGGTGCAGGACGGGAACCTCTTCAGAGCAACTCTAATAGTATAGCCGGTTGTTGGTTCTAAGTAAGATGCCATATCACCTATAGTTAACATGTAGCCAACATGTACAATAGTTGGCTATAAGAATGTACTACTTTTTTAATGGATGGCCCACCTTTCATTCAAACACCTTGCCTAGGAGCACGTGCTAGAGTTAGCTCTTGCATAAGAGCTCACTCACATTCTCTTTCCTCTTCTCTCTCCTTCAACTAGACACAAATATATCATTTTAATTCTTATAGCCAGCTGACTAGACCTTATTGTACTTGCTCCCATGTGCGTGGGAGGCATCCGGAACCTGCCGAGCCTTCCTGTTATTGGTGGTGGCTATCATGTGGGCTTCAGCGACAACGGTTCTAGCATCTTTACTGGCGTCACGAGCACACTCGGCGGTGTTTGCGAGCAGTGTGGATACGATGCTTCAGTGGCTCCCTATTCCGCGGGGTCTGAGGTGGAGGAGTTGCCGGAGGCAGCACGCTTTGAGTTGTAGTTGTGGTCTACCTAGCTAGGAGACGACTGTTGGATCGCACGCTGTTCGGTGTTTCGTGCATCAGTTCTTCCTATGTATCCAGAAGGCCAAGGGTGGCCTGTCTTTTCCGATCCAACTTCCTTCACCAATCGGGCTGCTTCAGAGGAGGCAATATTTTTTTATCACCGGGAGATTCCACCATTGGTAGGACAAAGCGATGCCCTCCATCGGCGCTCCTACCTCAGCATGAGAAAAGCTGTGGGCAGAATGGAGAGGATTTTTACGGTATGAACTGTCAAAATCTCGACCTTCCAGCTATGTGTTGATGATATGATAATGATCCGTTTTGATCAATCTGTGTTGATGAATGATACGTCTCCAACGTATCCATAGTTTCTGATGTTCCATGCTTGTTTTATGATAATACTTACATGTTTTGCTTGCACTTTATGATGATTTTATGCGTTTTCCGGAACTAACCTATTAACAAGATGCCACAGTGCCGGTTCTCGTTTTCTGCTGTTTTTGGTTCCGGAAAGGCTGTTCGGGCAATATTCTCGGAATTGGACGAAATCAACGCCAAACATCCTATTTTTCCCGGAAGCATCCAAAACACCGAAGGAGAGTCGGAGGAGAGCCGGGGGCCACCACACACGTGGGCCGCGCGGCCTACACCCCTGGCCGCGCCGGCCTGGTGTGGGGCCACCCTGTCGCCCCTCCTGCGCCGCCTCTTCGCCTATTTAAGCCCTTTCGACCTAAAAACGCAGTACCAATTGACGAAACTCCAGAAAGACTCCAGGGGCGCCGCCACCATCGCGAAACTCCAATTCGGGGGCGAAGTCTCGTTCCGGCACCCCGCCGGGACGGGGAAGTGCCCCGGAAACCATCTCCATCGACGCCACCGCCTCCATCATGCTCCGTGAGTAGTTCCCCCATGGACTACGGGTTCTAGCTGTAGCTAGTTGGTATTCTCTCCCCCATGTACTTCAATACAATGATCTCATGAGCTGCCTTACATGATTGAGATTCATCTGATGTAATCGGTGTTTTGTTTGTTGGGATCCGATGGATTGTTACATTATGATTGCCTATCTACAAAGTTTATGAAGTTATTGTTGCTGCAATCTTGTTATGCTTAATGCTTGTCACTAGGGCCCGAGTGGCATGATCTTAGATTTAAGCTCTATACTTATTGCTTAGATTGTATCTACAAGTTGTATGCACATGTCTATGTCCGGAACCAAAGGCCCCAAAGTGACAGAAATTGGGACAACTGGAGGGGAAGACTTAGATATGAGGATCACATGTTTTCACGGAGTGTTAATGCTTTGCTCCGGTGCTCTATTAAAAGGAGTGCCTTAATTTCCAGCAGATTCCCTAGAGGCCCGGCTGCCACCGGCTGGTAGGACAAAAGATGTTGTACAAGTTTCTCATTGCGAGCACGTATGACTATATATGGAAAACATGCCTACATGATTAATGATCTTGATGTTCAGTCTTAATGCTATTTCAATCCTATCAATTGCCCAACTGTAATTTGTTCACCCAACACTTGTTATTGGAGAGTTACCACTAGTGTAGATAGCTGGGAACCCCGGTCCATCTCTCATCATCATATACTTGTTTCTATATGACATTGGAAGTAGTATCAACTATTTTCTGGTGCCATTGCTCTCATATTACTGTTACTGCTGCTGTGTTACTTTTACTACTGCTCTCATATCACTGCTACTTTTAGGCCTGGACAAAAAGCTCGAAACTCAGCGAGTTAAATGAGCGCTCGTTTGCTCGACTCGTTTGAACTCGACTCGTTTTGTTAACGAGCCGAGCTGAGCAACAGTTTTTGCTCGTTAAGGTTAACAAGCTAAACAATCGAGCCGACTATGTTCATGAGATACTCGTTAAGATCGGTAACAAGCTAGGCTTCACCAATTTTGGCTGCGAGTCACTTTAGTTATCTCAAATATTTGGCAGGAAGGGGCCAAGCAAAATAGTGCTCTTTAACCATGCTTGAAACTCCTATAGTAGGATCTAAAAACCTATGCTTCCGCTCTTCCTCACCAGGCAATGCACACATGTTTTCTTTGCATTGCATCCTTAACGATCCTTAACGAGCTGCTCGCGAGCGCTCGTAAGAACATAACGAGTCGAGCCGAACAATGATTTCAGCTCGTTATTTTTAACGAGCTTAACGATTCGAGCCTAAACGATCACGAGCTTAACGAGCCGAGTCTTAACGATCCGAGCAGCTCGTTAGTCCACCCCTAGCTACTTTCACATCACCCCTGTTACTAGTGCTTTTCCAGGTGCAGCTGAATTGACGACTCAGTTGTTAAGGCTTATAAGTATTCTTTACCTCCCCTTGTGTCGAATCAATAAATTTGGGTTTTACTTTCCTCGAAGACCGTTGCGATCCCCTATACTTGTGGGTTATCAAGACTATTTTCTCGGCGCCGTTGCCGGGAGGCATAGCTCTACTCATAAGTTCACTCGGGGAGTACACTCTACCTCTCTCTCTGTTTTTATTTTGTTTTACTTTGTTTTGCTTAGTTTACTTTTGCCTAGTTTATTTGTGCTTAGTTTATTTCTGTCTTGTTTTATTTTTCTTAGTTTACTTTTGTCTAGTTTCTTTTTGTCTTGTTTTACTTTTCTCATATACCCAAAAATCCATAAAATTTTGAAAAACCTAAAAATTTAAAACTGCTGTTATGGGAGAACCCATAACCTACTTGGAGCTTATAGAATATTATAATAATTATAGAGAATCAAGAGCGGGAAAAGTGATGAGTGCTGTGATAGAAAAATTGAATACAATTGCTAAAATCTTGCTTAAACGCCATGATATAAACTGTTGCTCTCAACAGGACACTAAACATCTTAAATTTCAATGTGGCTTTAGTGAGGAATTTTTTATTAAGAACTATAATCGGAATAGCTATATTCATTTTGGGTTTGAAGAGGTAGAACAATTTGTCATATTTATGGGAGCCTCTGAGATAGAATCCTTCATGGTTAAAAATTATGAAACTTGTGTTGTTTGTAAGGACCTTAAAGATTATGTCTCTTCTATCCTTAATTTTTGCAATGAAAGTTACACTGATAATCCGTATATCATTGATTATAAAGAGATACTCATTAATGCACAAGAATGCACTCACAATTTGCAGGGACCTGTGGAAGAAGAAATTGATGAACCTGAAAGCTCGTTTGATGAAAAAGAGGAGGAAATTGATGAACCTGAAAGCTCATTGGATGAAAAAGAAGAGGAGAGTGATGAACAAAAGGAGGAAGAATGGATTAGCTACCCATGCCAACCTTCTAATGAGAGTAACTCTTTATCTCTTACACTATTTGATTGTCCTCCATGCTTACCGAAAGAGGTTGAATGTTATGTTCCTGTGGATTCTCTTGAAATATTCCCTATGAGTAAAACTTGTGAGAATAATTATGCTACTGTTATTTATGATAATCCATGCTACTTTGATAAATCTTAAGATAATGCTTTGTTTGTGCCTGATGTCGAAATGCATGGTACTAAAGAATTTTGCGTAGCAAATGTTTATGATAAAGCTCTTGATGATGGTCCTATGTTACTTGATAATATTAATTTTACTACTAATGAAAATGGGATTGGAGAGGTCTTGACATTATCTATGAGTCCCATATCTCTTGAGATTGATCAACCATCTTGTTATATTATTGATAAAAGTGTGTTTGAAAGTTTTAATCGCACTATTTTTGAGCTTGATAAAAATTATGTGTTTATGGATCATGAAAAGCATGCTATATGTGATAGTTATATTATTGATTTTGTTCATGAAACTACTAAAAATTACTATGAGAGAGGAAAATATAGTTGTAGAAATTTTCATGGTGCTAAAACACCTCTCTATATGCTTAAAATTTTGAAGTTACTCTTGTTTTATCTTCTTATGCTTGTCACTTTGTTCTTCATGAATTTATTTGTGTACAAGATTCATATGCATGGGAAGTGGGTTAGACTTAAATGTGCTTTGAATTTTCTTCTTGATGCTCTCTTTTGCTTCAACTCTTATTTCTTGCGAGTGCATCATTAAAACTGCTGAGCCCATCTTAATGGCTATAAAGAAAGCACTTCTTGGGAGATAACCCATGTCTTTATTTTGCTACTGTTTTGTTGTGTTTTGGAAGTTGTTACTACTGTAGCAACCTCTCCTTATCTTTATTTTATTGCAATGTTGTGCCAAGTGAAGTCTCTAATCGAAGGTTGATACTAGATATGGATTTCTGCGCGGAAACAGATTTCTATCTGTCAGGAATCTGAGCTGTTTTCTCTGTAGGTAACTCAGAAAATTATGCCAATTTACGTGCGTGTTCCTCAGATATGTACGCAACTTTCATTAGTTTTGAGTTTTCTGATTTGAGCAACGGAAGTACCTCTTTAAAATTCGTCTTTACTGGCTGTTCTGTTTTGGCAGATTCTGTCTCTGTTTTTTGCATTGTCTCTTGTGGACTTTAAGTGAGGCTTTCTAGACGTGAAGAGCTGTAGCTAATGTTTTATTGAGTTCTTGCAATGTGTCACTACAGGACCAAGGTGGATTCAAGTTTTTTGAGTACTAACCCCTCTAATGAAGTTTATGAGAAGTTTGGTGTGAAGGAAGTTTTCAAGGGTCAAGAGAGGAGGATGATATATGATCAAGAAGAGTGAAAAGTCTAAGCTTGGGGATGCCCCCGTGGTTCATCCCTGCATATTTCGAGAAGACTCAAGCGTCTAAGCTTGGGGATGCCCAAGGCATCCCCTTCTTCATCAACTTATCAGGTTTCTTCTATTGAAACTATATTTTTATTCGGTCACATCATATGTGCTTTACTTGGAGCGTCTATGTGCTTTTATTTTTGTTTTTGTTTGAATAAGATCGGATCCTAGCAATCCTTGTTTGGGAGAGAGACACGCTCCGCTTTTTCATATGAACACTTGTTCTTCGTTTTACTTTTAATGTTCAATGATAAAAGTTGGAAGCTACATCACTTATGGTTATTTGGTTGGAAACAGAAAATGCCTCATATTGTCTTGAATAATTTGACACTTGGCAATTGTTTTGAGCTCTCAAGTAGATCATGATTAAGTTTTTCCATGTAGTTTAAACCTATTAGTGGAGAACTACTGTAGAGCTTGTTGAAATTGGTTTGCATGATTGGTCTCTCTTAAGGTCTTAGATATTTTCTGGTAAAAATGTTTGAGCAACAAGGAAGACCGTGTAGAGTATTATAATGCTTGCAATATGTTCTTATGTAAGTTTTGCTGTACCGGTTCATACTTGTGTTTGCTTCAAATAACCTTGCTAGCCCAAAGTCTTGTACTGAGAGGGAATGCTTCTCGTGCATCCAAAACCTTGAGCCAAGCACTATGCCATTTGTGTCCACCATACCTACCTACTACATGGTATTTCTCCGCCATTCCAAAGTAAATTGCTTGAATGCTACCTTTAAAAAATTCAAAATTTATCACCTCTGATTTGTGTCAATGTTTAATAGCTCATGAGGAAGTATGTGGTGTTTATCTTTCAATCTTGTTGGGCAACTTTCACCAATGGACTAGTGGCTTCATCCGCGTATCCAATAACTTTGCAAAAAGAGCTGGCAATGGGATTCCCAATCCCAAATTAATTAACAAAAATAGACACTCCTCCATGGTATGTGATTGTTGGACGGCACCCGAAGGATTCGGTTAGCCATGGCTTGAGAAAGCAAAGGTGGGGAGGAGTGTCATCATAATAAAACTAAAATAAAAAGGCACTCCTTCATGGTATGAGATTGTTGGCAGTGCACCCGAGGATTCGGTTAGCCATGGTTTGTGAAAGAAAGGTTGGAAGGAGTGCCACACAAAAATAAAAATAAAATGGGAGCCGCTCTTTGAAGGTTTGTCTGGCAAGGGGGTTAGAGTGCCCACTACCATTCGTTGACAACAACAAACACATCTCAAAACTTTACTTTTATGCTCTCTTTATGTTTTCAAAACCAAAGCTCTAGCACAAATATAGAAATCAATGCTTCCCTCTGCGAAGGGCCATTCTTTTACTTTATGTTGAGTCAGTTTACCTACTTCCTTCCATCTTAGAAGCAAACACTTGTGTCAACTGTGCATTGATTCTTACATACTTGCTTATTTGCACTTATTATATTACTTTATATTGACAATTATCCATGAGATATGCATGTTGAAAGTTGAAAGCAGCTGCTGAAATTTAAATCTTCCTTTGTGTTGCTTCGATGCCTTTACTTTGAATCTATTGCTTTATGAGTTAACTCTTGTGCAAGACTTTTGATGCTTGTCTTGAAAGTACTCTTCATGAAAAGTTTTGCTATATGTTATCTATTTGTTAGCAACTATAGATTATTGCCTTGACTCACTTCATTCATCTCATGTGCTTTGTAATAGTATGATCAAGGTTATGTAAGTAGCATGTCACTACAGAAATTATTCTTTTTATCGTTTACCTACTCGAGGACGAGTAGGAACTAAGCTTAGGGATGCCGATACGTCTCCAACGTATCCATAATTTCCGATGTTCCATGCTTGTTTTATGACAATACTTACATGTTTTGCTTGCACTTTATGATGATTTTATGCGTTTTCCGGAACTAACCTATTAACAAGATGCCACAGTGCCGGTTCTCGTTTTCGCTGTTTTTGGTTCCGTAAAGGCTGTTCGGGCAATATTCTCGGAATTGGACGAAATCAACGCCAAACATCCTATTTTTCCCGGAAGCATCCGAACACCGAAGGAGAGTCGGAGGAGAGCCGGGGGCCACCACACAGGTGGGCCGCGCGGCCTACACCCCGGCCGCGCCGGCCTGGTGTGGGGCCACCCTGTCGCCCTCTCCGCGCCGCCTCTTCGCCTATTTAAGCCCTTTCGACCTAAAAACGCAGTACCAATTGACGAAACTCCAGAAAGACTCCAGGGGCGCCGCCACCACCGCGAAACTCCAATTCGGGGAACAGAAGTCTCTGTTCCGGCACCCTGCCGGGACGGGGAAGTGCCCCCGGAAACCATCTCCATCGACGCCACCGCCTCCATCATGCTCCGTGAGTAGTTCCCCCATGGACTACGGGTTCTGTAGGATAACGTTGCATAGAAAACAAAAAAATTCCTACCGCAAACACGCAATCCAAGCCAAGATGCAATCTAGAAGACGGTAGCAACGAGGGGGTATCGAGTCTCACCCTTGAAGAGATTCCAAAGCCTACAAGATGAGGCTCTTGTTGCTGCGGTAGACGTTCACTTGCCGCTTGCAAAAGCGCGTAGAAGATCTTGATCACGATCGCTTCCGGCGCCACGAACGGGCAGTACCTCCGTACTCGGTCACACGTTCGGTTGTTGATGAAGACGACGTCCACCTCCCCGTTCCAGCGGGCAGCGGAAGTAGTAGCTCCTCTTGAATCCGACAGCACGACGGCGTGGTGTCGGTGGTGGTGGAGAAGTCCGGCGGAGCTTCGCTAAGCGTGCGGGACGTGGTGGAGGAGAGAGGCCGTTAGGGTTTGGGGAGAGGGGGCGCCGGCCACTAAGGGGTGCGGCCACCTTGGTGGTTCTTGGGTGGCCGGCCCCCTCCCCTTGGCCCCTCATTATATAGGTGGAACCCCAAGTGTTGGTCTCCAAGTCTTCGAATAAGACCCGAACCAAAAACCTTCCATATGGTGGGAAAACCTACCCAAGCTAGGACTCCCACTAGAGGTGGGAGTTCCACCTCCCATATGGGGGGGTGGCCGGCCCCCTAAGGGGGAGTCCACTTGTGACTCCACCCCCACTAGGGTTGGCCGGCCATGGAGGTGGAGTCCCATGTGGACTCCACCTTCCTTGGTGGCTTCTTCCGGACTTTTCTAGAACCTTCTAGAACCTTCCATAGAACCTTCCGCATCATTTTAATTCACATAAAATGACATCCTATATATGAATCTTATTCTCCGGACCATTCCGGAACTCCTCGTGATGTCCGGGATCTTATCCGGGACTCCGAACAAATATTCGAACTCCATTCCATATTCAAGTTCTACCATTTCAACATCCAACTTTAAGTGTGTCACCCTACGGTTCGCGAACTATGTGGACATGGTTGAGTACTGATGGCGTGTAACTCACACGTTCGTTGGGAACCCCAAGAGGAAGGTATGATGCGCACAGCAGCAAGTTTTCCCTCAGAAAGAAATCAAGGTTTATCGAACCAGGAGGAGCCAAGAAGCACGTTGAAGGTTGATGGCAGCGGGATGTAGTGCGGCGCAACACCAGGGATTCCGGCGCCAACGTGGAACCTGCACAACACAATCCAAAGTACTTTGCCCCAACGAAACAGTGAGGTTGTCAATCTCACCGGCTTGCTGTAACAAAGGATTAACCGTATTGTGTGGAAGATGATTGTTTGCAGAGAAAACAGCAGAAACAAGTATTGCAGCAGATTTGTATTTCAGTATTAAAGAATGGACCGGGGTCCACAGCTCACTAGAGGTGTCTCTCCCATAAGATAAAAGCATGTTGGGTGAACAAATTACGATCGGGCAATTGACAAATAGAGAGAGCATAACAATGCACATACATGTCATGATAAGTATAGTGAGATTTAATTGGGCATTACGACAAAGTACATAGACCGCCATCCAACCGCATCTATGCCTAAAAAGTCCACCTTCAGGTTATCATCCGAACCCCTTCCGATATTAAGTTGCAAAGCAACGGACAATTGCATTAAGTATGGTGCGTAATGTAATCAATAACTACATCCTCGGACATAGCATCAATGTTTTATCCCTAGTGGCAACAAGACAACACAACCTTAGAACTTTCGTCACTCGTCCCGGTGTCAATGCGAGCATGAACCCACTATCGAGCATAAATACTCCCTCTTGGAGTTAAGAGCAAAAACTTGGCCAGAGCCTCTACTAATAACGGAGAGCATGCAAGATCATAAACAACACATATGTAATAACTTGATAATTAACATAACATGGTATTCTCTATCCATCGGATCCCGACAAACACAACATAGAGTATTACAGATAGATGATCTTGATCATGTTAGGCAGCTCACAAGATCCAACAATGAAGCACAATGAGGAGAAGACAACCATCTAGCTACTGCTATGGACCCATAGTCCAGGGGTGAACTACTCACTCATCACTCCGGAGGCGACCATGGCGGTGTAGAGTCCTCTGGGAGATGAATCCCCTCTCCGACAGGGTGCCGGAGGAGATCTCCAGAATCCCCCGAGATGGGATTGGCGGCGGCGGCGTCTCTGGAAGGTTGAAGCGACACGACCTGATAAGGTTGAGTGTCTCTGTGTATAGTGCTAATCCCTGGATCGGTTCACCAGCACACACAGTTTCCATAGGTATCAAAGTAACAAGTGCATCATTATTTAACGAATGATCCAGAATATTCATTTATTACAACTTTGCATAGCATAAAGCTAGCTCAAATAGAGTATCAAAACAACGGAAGCAAATAACGGTAAAAAGAGGCTCCATCCTTCAATGCGCCACAGGCGAACAGAGTTGAGTGGAGACTCGCGACCTAGTCGATCACTCGTAATAATAACCTGCAACATAAAAGGTTACAGCCACGAGTGGTCAATACATTTTGGAATTGTATTGGCAAGGGTGCTTTTTTGGCAAGGTAGAGTTCAAGGCAAATTTGCATAAAGCGATAGTTTTATCCTATCATTTTATAAAACAATTTTATTTTCAATACCAGAACATGGACACGCTGATAGACATCAGGTGCTCCTACCCAATTGTTCAACCACAAATTTTGGTAATTATGAAATTGGGATGAGTGAGAAATTGTCATAGCTCCAAGTCTAATTGCTCAAATTGTCCATAACCGGGGACACGGCTAAGTACTCAGATTTTACACTCTCGAGAGGTTTGTGTTCTTTACCCGTATGACCCAGACAGCCCACGTTTACCAGTACACGCATTTTGTGTAAAGGTTGGAAGAAGTCCAAGCCGAAGCTTTTGGAGAAGTAGTAGAACAAACCACCCACGTGCCGTACCAACCTACACTATTCTACATCTCTGGCCACGATGGGTTTGAACTACCACAACCTACTAAGCTCAGTCATAGCCCATATCAACAGACATACGGTAACACACGTAAGCATTCAAACAAGTCACCAATCTATTTCTCTTATACCCTAGGCGGCAATCCCCACCATGACGAACACTCGATGACCCAATCAATGCCAATCCGCCTAGGCAGTTCATTATTAAAGTTGTTTTTCAATTATAACAAAATATAGCTACAGCTCAATAAATTTAATGATGAACTCCCACCCCGTTTACTGAGCTAGCTAAGCAATTCTACAACGATGGCGACAAAGGAGTGACACAAGGGGACACTACATAGGAGCAAAGCAAAGCGGAAAAACAATTTTCCTACACATGCAAACTACATAAAACAATCTACAATGCATAGGAAAACAATAGGACTTTTATGAACACCACTTGCCTTGGTTGTTGAAGTTGTTCACGCACTCGTTGCAATCGCAGACGTTGCACTCCTCGCAGTCTACACGTAGTAATCATATTGCAATCAATAACAAAACAAGCATAACATATGCAAACAACATGATGCATGATTATTTGATAAAAACCAAAAAGGTATCAGTATAGTCTTCTGATTATTAAAGTATATATGATGCATGAGAAAACATTTAAATGCAAGGGTTATTATTAGATTGCAATTTATAGAGTGCTAAGGGTTAAATTCGAATTATGTAGATTGGTTTTGAAATTAACTTAAACAATTTCATAATTGTGTTCCCTGCATAGCTAACGAAATTTAGAAACTAATGCAGAAAGAATCAACTAAATCGGATTTATAAAACTATAGTTATGTCAAAAATACTCTATTGGAGTGTTTTAAATTCACGAAATTAAATCTACAGTAAACTTCTAATTTTATTGCATAATAAAACTCTACATGTTTTTCTGAATCCGGGGATATCTTACTTACGAAAAACGGACATGTAATTATTTTTCTATGAATTTTACAACGCTAGTATGTCAGCAGATTCGAAAAACGAAAATCTGATTGGTAAACACTAAGAGTCCGCCACGTGGCGCGACGTAATTCGCCCGTACCTGTTCACGCGGATCAGCTATCCGAACCGTTAGATCTAAGCAGGAACGGACAGACGAGATTGATCCTGGAAAGCTCACCGGGAAAAACAGAGATGGCCGGAGACGGTGGCTGTGGCGATCGGAAGTCGATGGTGACGGTGGTTCCGGCGAACTCCCGAGGCGGCGAAGTAGACGACGGTGTTTCTCTCCTCCTGGCGATCACGTCAGTGTCCTGGTCGTCGTCTTCCGCTTCCCGTAACGTCAGCGAGGTATGGATGGAGCTCACGTACTCCGGTGAAACTCCGGCGAGAAATCGCCGGCGTTTGGGCGATCTACAGATGGGGAAAACAGGTCAGGACGACGATGCACTACAAGGGGAATAGTTTGGGGCCAAAAGGAGATGCAGATGGTGAGGAAATCCTCAGATTCGAGCTCCTACCGAGCTCCAACTCGGCGGCGGCGGCGAGATCGATTCCGAGCTCTACAAGTTAGGGTTTCGAGAAATTTTTGAGGGGAAAAGTGTGCGGAGGTGTGGGCTATTTATAGGGGGATTTTCGTGACCGAGGGGGCAAGAAAATCTGAGCGAATCGGACGAAGAATTCGGGATTTTTCCGGTTCTGTAACGAACTCGTGCGCCCGCTGGTCTCTGGCTGGAGCTAGAAGATGGCTGTGGGTCCCAGCTGTCATCAGGTAAAACAAAATAGAGAAAGGAAGAAAAGCAACGTGGGTTGGCTGCTGGCTGGGTGCGTGCCTTGCTTGGCCGCTCGGCCAGCTCGCGCGCGAGCGCAGCTGTGCGGCAGGGTCGGCCCGGCCGGTCGGCTGTCCTTTTTTTTTTCTTTCTTTCTATTTTCTAATTTATGTTTCTGTTGTAGAAACTAACTTGATTTGATTGAAACAAAACGTACAGATTTGTAAAATTTCAAATATTATTTCCGAACGTAGTGAGACTATTTCTCTGTCCAAAGTACATACTCAAAATATAAATCTATAGGCTTTGCCTAATAGCAGTTTGGGTGATTTGCATTTGATTTTTGGTTTATGATTAATGATTTTTGAAAATATGCATGAATGCATGATGCAATACCCAAATCTAAAAACTAGGATGTTA
>NC_061510.1:397215044-397405872 GCF_022539505.1 Lolium rigidum | reverse complement strand
GACTCAACAATAAAGTAGAAGATAGGCCCTTCGCGAGAGGAAGCATTGATTACTATATTTGTGCTAGAGCTTTTCATTTTGAAAATAAGAAACAATTTTGTCAACGGTAGTAATAAAGCATATGTGTTATGTATAAGATATCTTATAAGTTGCAAGCCTCATGCATAGTATACTAATAGTGCCCGCACCTTGTCCTAATTAGCTTGGATTAACACGGATTATCATTGCATAGCATATGTTTCAACCAAGTGTCACAAAGGGGTACCTCTATGCCACTCGTACAAAGGTCTAAGGAGAAAGCTCGCATTGGATTTCTCGCTTTTGATTATTCTCAACTTAGACATCCATACCGGGACAACATAGACAACAGATAATGGACTCCTCTTTAATGCATAAGCATTCAACAACAGATTAATATTCTCATAAGAGATTGAGGATTGATTGTCCAAAGCTGAAACTTCCACCATGAATCATGGCTTTAGTTAGCGGCCCAATGTTCTTCTCTAACAGTATGCATACTCAAACCATTTGATCATGAAAATCTCCCTTACTTCGAGACAAGACGAACATGCATAGCAACTCACATGATATTCAACAAAGGTAAAAGTTGATGGCGTCCCCAGAAAACATGGTTACCGCTCAACAAGCAACTTACTAAGAAATAAGACACATAAGTACATATTCTTCACCACGATAGTTTTTAAGGCTATTTTGTCCCATGAGCTATATATTGTAAAGGCAAAGAATGGAAATTTTAAAGGTAGCACTCAAGTAATGTACTTTGGAATGGCGGGGAAATACCATGTGGTAGGTAGGTATGGTGGACACAAATGGCATAGTAGTTGGCTCAAGGATTTGGATGCATGAGAAGAATTCCTCTCAATACAAGGCTAGGCTAGCAAGGTTGTTTGAAGCAAACTCAAGTATAAAAGGTGCAGCAAAGCTTACATATGAACATATTGTAACTATTATAAGACTTTACATTGTCTCCTTGTTGTTCAAACACCTCAACCAGAAAATATCTAGACTCTAGAGATCAATCATGCAAACCAAATTTTAACAAGCTCTATGTAGTTATTCATTAATGAGTACAAGGTACATGATGCAAGAGCTTAAACATGATCTATATGAGCACAACAATTGCCAAGTATCACATTATTCAAGACATTAAACCATTTACCACATGCGGCATTTTCCGTTTCCAACCATGTAACAATGAATGAAATAGTCCAACTTTCGCAATGAACATTAAAGATGAAGCTAAGAACATATGTGTTCATACGAAACAGCGGAGCGTGTCTCTCTCCCACACAAAGAATGCTAGGATCCGATTTTATTCAAACAAAAACAAAAACAAAAATAAAAGCAAACAGACGCTCCAAGTAAAGCACATAAGATGTGACAGAATAAAAATATAGTTTCACTAGAGGTGACCTGATAAGTTGTCGATGAAGAAGGGATGCCTTGGGCATCCCCAAGCTTAGACGCTTGAGTCTTCTTAAAATATGCAGGGATGAACCACGGGGGCATCCCCAAGCTTTGCCTTTTCACTCTTCTTGATCATATTGTATCATCCCCCTCTCTTGACCCTTGAAAACTTCCTCCACACCAAACTCGAAACAAACTCATTAGAGGGTTAGTGCATAATCAAAAATTCACATGTTCAGAGGTGACATAATCATTCTTAACACTTCTGGATATTGCACAAAGCTACTGGACATCAATGGAACAAAGAAATTCATCCAACATAGCAAAAGAGGCAATGCGAAATAAAAGGCAGAATCTGTCAAAACAGAACAGTCCGTAAAGACGGATTTTATTGAGGCACTAGACTTGCTCAAATGAAAATGCCCAAATTTAATGAAAGTTGCGTACATATCTGAGGATCACGCACGTAAATTGGCAGATTTTTCTGAGCTACCTACAGAGAGGCAGGTCGAAATTCGTGACAGCAATAAATCTGTTTCTGCGCAGTAATCCAAATCTAGTATGGATTTTACTATCAAAGACTTTACTTGGCACAACAATGCAATAAAATAAAGATAAGGAGAGGTTGCTACAGTAGTAAACAACTTCCAAGACTCAAATATAAAATAAAGTGCAGAAGTAAAATAATGGGTTGTCTCCCATAAGCGCTTTTCTTTAACGCCTTTCAGCTAGGCGCAGAAAGTGTGAATCATGTATTGTCAAGAGACGAAGCATCAACATCATAAGTTGTTCTAATAATAGAATCATAAGGTAACTTCATTCTCTTTCTAGGGAAGTGTTCCATACCTTTCTTGAGAGGAAATTGATATTTAATATTATCTTCCTTCATATCAATGGTGGCACCAACAGTTCGAAGAAAAGGTCTTCCCAATATAATGGGACAAGATGCATTGCATTCAATATCCAAGACAACAAAATCAACGGGGACAAGGTTATTGTTAACCATAATACGAACATTATCAATCCTCCCCAAAGGTTTCTTTATAGCATTATCAACAAGATTAACATCCAAATAACAATTCTTCAATGGAGGCAAGTCAAGCATATCGTAAATTCTCTTAGGCATAACATAAATACTTGCACCAAGATCACATAAAGCATTACAATCAAAATCATTGACCCTCATCTTAATGATGGGCTCCCAACCATCTTCTAACTTTCTAGGAATAGAGGTTTCAAGTTTTAATTTCTCTTCTCTAGCTTTTATGAGAGCATTCGTAATATGTTTTGTAAAGGCCAAATTTATAGCACTAGCATTGGGACTTTTAGCAAGCTTTTGTAAGAACTTTATAACTTCAGAGATGTGACAATCATCAAAGTCTAAATCATTATGGTCTACAGCAATGGGATCATTGTCCCCAATATTTTGAAAAATTTCAGCAGTTTTATCAGTTTCAGCAGTTTTAGCAGTTTCAGGCAACTTTGCACGCTTTGCACTAGGATTAGAAACATTGCCAACACCAATTATTTTACCATTGATAGTAGGGGGTGTAGCAACATGTGAAGCATTATCATTACTAGTGGTGGTAATAGTCCAAACTTTATCTACATTATTCTCTTTAGCAAGTTTTTCATTTTCTTCTCTTTCCCACCTAGCATGCAATTCAGCCATCAATCTAATATTCTCATTAATTCTAACTTGGATGGCATTTGCTGTAGTGACAATCTTATTATCAATATCCTTATTAGGCAACTTTCAATTTTAAAAGATCAATATCAGAGGCAAGACTATCAACCTTAGAAGCAAGAATATCAATTTTATCAAGCTTTTCCTCAACAGATTTGTTAAAAGCAGTTTGTGTACTAATAAATTCTTTAAGCATGGCTTCAAGACCAGGGGGTACACTCCTATTATTGTTGTAAGAATTCCCGTAAGAATTACCATAACCATTACCATTAGCAGAAGGATATGGCCTATAGTTGTTACCAGAATTATTCCTATAAGCATTGTTGTTGAAATTATTACTTTTAATGAAATTCACATCAACATGTTCTTCTTGGGCAACCAATGAAGCTAAAGAAACATTATTAGGATCAACATTAGATCTACCATTCACAAGCATAGACATAATAGCATCAATCTTATCACTCAAGGAAGAGGTTTCTTCAACAGAATTTACCTTCTTACCTTGTGGAGCTCTTTCCGTGTGCCATTCAGAGTAATTTATCATCATATTATCAAGAAGCTTTGTTGCCTCCCCCAAAGTGATGGACATAAAGGTACCTCCAGCAGCTGAATCCAATAGGTTCCGCGAAGAAAAATTCAATCTCGCATAAAAGGTTTGGATGATCATCCAAGTAGTCGATCCATGGGTTGGGCAATTCTTTACCAAAGATTTCATTCTCTCCCATGCTTGAGCAACATGTTCATTATCTAATTGCTTTAAATTCATTTTGCTACTTCTCAAAGATATAATTTTAGCGGGAGGATAATATCTACCAATAAAAGCATCCTTACATTTAGTCCATGAATCAATACTATTTCTAGGCAGAGATAGCAACCAATCTATAGCTCTTCCTCTTAAAGAGAAAGGAAACAATTTTAATTTTATAATGTCACAATCTACATCCTTATACTTTTGCATTTCACATAGTTCAACAAAATTATTAAGATGGGCAGCAGCATCATCAGAACTAACACCAGAAAATTGCTCTCTCATAACAAGATTCAGTAAAGCAGGTTTAATTTCAAAGAATTCTGCTGTAGTAGCAGGTGGAGCAATAGGTGTGCATAAGAAATCATTATTATTTGTCCTAGTGAAGTCACACAACTTAGTATTCTCAACAGTACCCATTTTAGCACTAGTAAATAAAGCAAACTAGATAAAGTAAATGCAAGTAACTAATTTTTTGGGTTTTTGATATAGAGAACAAGATAGTAAATAAAGTAAAACTAGCAACT
Organism: Lolium rigidum; assembly: GCF_022539505.1. NCBI lineage: Eukaryota > Viridiplantae > Streptophyta > Magnoliopsida > Poales > Poaceae > Lolium > Lolium rigidum. The sequence goes on along the minus strand of NC_061510.1, from coordinate 397,401,482 downwards.
AATTTTTTTGTATTTTTTATAAAGTGCAGCAAACAAAGCAGTAAATAAAGTAAAGTAAAGCAAGACAAAAACAAAGTAAAGAGATTGGAAGTGGGAGACTCCCCTTGCAGCGTGTCTTGATCTCCCCGGCAACGGCGCCATAAAAAATGCTTGACGGCGTGTAGTTAACACGTCTGTTGGGAACCCCAAGAGGAATGTGTGATGCGCACAGCAGCAAGTTCTCCCTCAGAAAGAAACCAAGGTTTATCGAACCAGAAGGAGCCAAGAAGCACGCTGAAGGTTGTTGGTGGCGGAGTGTAGTGCGGCGCAACACCAGGGATTCCGGCGCCAACGTGGAACCTGCACAACACAATCACAGTACTTTGCCCCAACGTAACAGTGAGGTTGTCAATCTCACCGGCTTCGTTGTAAACAAAGGATTAGATGTATAGTGTGGATGATGATGGTTGTTTGCGAAGAACGAGTAAAGAACAATTGCAGCGGATTGTATTTCGGATGTAAAGAATAGGACCGGGGTCCACAGTTCACTAGTGGTGTCTCTCCCATAAGATAGAAGATGTTGGGTGAACAAATTACGAGTTGGGCAATTGACAAATAAAGAAGGCATAACAATGCACATATATATATCATGATGAGTACTATGAGATTTAATCGGGGCATTACGACAAAGTACATAGACCGCTATCCGACATGCATCTATGCCTAAAAAGTCCACCTTCAGAGTTATCATCCGAACCCCCTCCAGTATTAAATTGTAAACAACAGACAATTGCATTAAGTATGGTGCGTAATGTAATCAACACAAATATTCTTAGACAAAGCATCGATGTTTTATCCCTAGTAGCAACAGCACATCCACAACCTTAGAACTTTCATCACATTGTCCGCAGTTTAATGGAGGCATGAACCCACTATCGAGCATAAATACTCCCTCTTGGAGTCACAAGTATCAACTTGGCCGAGCCTCTACTAGCAACGGAGAGCATGCAAGAACATAAATAACATATATGATAGATTGATAATCAACTTGACATAGTATTCAATATTCATCGGATCCCAACAAACACAACATGAAGGATTACAAATAGATGATCTTGATCATGATAGGCAGCTCACAAGATCTAACATGATAACACAATGAGGAGAAGACAACCATCTAGCTACTGCTATGGACCCATAGTCCAGGGGTGGACTACTCACACATCGATCCGGAGGCGATCATGGCGATGAAGAGACCTCCGGGAGATGATTCCCCTCTCCGGCGGGGTGCCGGAGGCGATCTCTCGAATCCCCCGAGATGGGATTGGCGGCGGCGGCGTCTCCGGAAGGTTTTCCGTATCGTGGCTCTCGGTGCTGGGGCTTTCGCGACGAAGACTATATGTAGGCGGAAGGGCAGGTCAGGGGGCCACACGAGGGCCCACACGCTAGGGCCGCGCGGCCGGCACACGGGCCGCGCCGCCTAGTGTCCGGCCACCTCGTGGCCCCACTTCGTAAGTCCTCCGGTCTTCCGGAAGCTTCGTGCAAAAATAGGACCACAGGCGTTGATTTCGTCCAATTCCGAGAATATTTCCTTACTAGGATTTCTGAAACCAAAAACAGCAGAAAACAACAACTGGCTCTTCGGCATCTCGTCAATAGGTTAGTGCCGGAAAATGCATAATAATGACATATAATGTGTATAAAACATGTGAGTATCATCAATAAAGTAGCATGGAACATAAGAAATTGTAGATACGTTTGAGACGTATCAATGCATGACCATATAGACCTGGCAAAGCAATATTGGAAGAACAAGTGTTTAATCGTCTCATTGTGTTGACAAAAAACACACTGCATACTCCCATGCCAATTGCGTTTCACAAGATTATCTTTGAAAACTTTGGCTTCATATTCCATGTTATAGGTTCTTTATTTTATTCGTTAGATTTGTTTCATACCTCGCGAAATGAGATCAACAATTTAGGAATTGTAGAGAAAAGAGAAGTTATATGTGTATTGTTCAATACTAGCCTTCTTACTCTAACAAAGGAAGATGAAGGAAGGTCTAAAGGACATCTCTAAATATTTGTCGAGAGATGTAATAATTTATCTAGGGAAAAAATAGGTTCACATGGATCTTAGTGCATGATCGACAGTTCTCAGCATTAACTAGGACTTAGCAAATTCCCAATCAATTGAGCAATAGAAAGAATGAAGTTTACAATAGTTAGGAATGAGTGTATACCACACGCTGAGGAGTACATATGTTGAAGATGATATCATGGAGGAGACGGTATGATGAATCAGTCAATCGATTTTCATCATTTACCTATTTTTAAAGTCATGACGGTGAACTCTACTTTGTCAATTTAATACTAAGTACATGATTATTTTTAATTGATTCTTTTCTCTTATGCTAGCTCATGTAGTTTGATCGGATGATCTTCAGGGTGCAAACCTCATGATCTGGACTTCAATGGTTGGATTCAGCAATGGCGACACGACTGTGTCGTTCCTTTTTTGGAAGTCTTGCTATCGAAAAACGGTATGTCGTAGTTCATGTGTTGCCAAGAGTGGTGGTTAATTTTGCCACATGTTTGTTGTGTGCCATCGCTTCGGGGTGACTCTTTGGGTTCCTAATTTTTTCCTTTTCAATAAGTTGGTTGTGTGCAACCTCGATGTCTTGACTAGCTCTTGATATCGTGTTGGTTAATAAAACCGGTGTAAGGGACATCTTATCATCAATAGTAGATTCCATTTATTAAAAAAACACATCAAGCACAACAAAAGATAACTCCAAGATTTCTGCCTCAAATGGCAAACATGCGTTTGTCGGGGCCTGGCAAGCAGTGCAAACAATGTAGGCTACCTCGTTGGCTGCTGGAGATAATCATATACTCATGGAAAATGTAATTCCACATACATCCTACCTCCGAGTAAATCACGGCTTGTTCCCGTCTGAGAGTGATCTCTTGATAATCTAATCATGGATGGCAATTGATCCCCATTCACTAGAGGATGGAACTAACTAAAGCTAAGAAGACCGGAGCTCGATGGTTAAACCTATGTGTGATCAATCTATGAATATATATACACAATGTATTTGGAAAAGCACGTGTATCACCTATGCCCTCCTTAGCCAGTTAAACATTCATTTGGTGGATGGTTGGTAATCATCATTATTCATGACCAACTATTTATGGTGCAATCCATTCATTATCCTGCTATTGGATAGCTTGGATCCATGATGTCCTCATTCAGTCCATATCAATTTTGATCGCCTATTCTTGCAGCTATGTGCAAAATCTTAGCATCATCTTTAGATTTGTGACATTTTAGTGTACTAGAGCCACACACTAGTGCATATTCACATCATCCTTAGGCCAAGCACCTCATATTACTAGAAATATTGTAAGGTGAATCAGTCATATTGTTGTTATTTTAAGTGATTTCGTGTGTGTATGGTCTAACCCGAGTATAGGAGGCTCATATCAGTGGTATGTTAGAGATCGCATATCACATGAATCGGAATTTTGAGACCACCAAGTTCGAAGAGCTTGATACGTCTCCGACGTATCGATAATTTCTTATGTTCTATGCCATATTATTGATGATACCTACATGTTTTATGTACACTTTATGTCATATTCGTGCATTTTCTGGAACTAACCTATTAACAAGATGCCGAAGTGCCAGTTCCTGTTTTCCGCTGTTTTTGGTTTCAGAAATCCTAGTAACGAAATATTCTCGGAATTGGACGAAACAAAGACCCAGGGGCCTATTTTTCCACGGAGCTTCCAGAAGACCGAAGAACATACGAAGTGGGGCCACGAGGTGGCGACACCACAAGGCGGCGCGGCCTAGGGGGGGCCCGCGCCGCCATATGGTGTGGCCACCCCTTCGACCCTCCTGCGCCGCCTCTTCGCCTATATAAAGCCTCCGTCGCGAAACCCCCGATGCGAAAAAACCACGATACGGAAAACCTTCCGGAGCCGCCGCCATCGCGAAGCCAAGATCCGGGGGACAGGAGTCTCCGTTCCGGCACCCTGCCGGAGCGGGGAAGTGCCCCGGAAGGCTTCTCCATCGACACCGCTGCCATCTCCACCGCCATCTTCATCACCGCTGCTGCTCCCATGAGGAGGGAGTAGTTCTCCATCGAGGCTCGGGGCTGTACCGGTAGCTATGTGGTTCATCTCTCTCCTATGTGCTTCAATACAATAATCTCATGAGCTGCCTTACATGATTGAGATTCATATGATGATGCTTGTAATCTAGATGTCATTATGCTAGTCAAGTGAGTTTTACTTATGTGATCTCCGGAGACTCCTTGTCCCACGTGTGTAAAGGTGACAGTGTGTGCACCGTGTGGGTCTCTTAGGCTATATTTCACGGAATACTTATTCACTTGTTGAATGGCATAGTGAGGTGCTTATTTATATCTCTTTATGATTGCAATGTGTTTGTATCACAATTTATCTATGTGCTACTCTAGCAATGTTATTAAAGTAGTTTTATTCCTCCCGCACGTGTGCAAAGGTGACGAGTGTGTGCACCGTGTTAGTACTTGGTTTATGCTATGATCATGATCTCTTGTAGATTGCGAAGTTAACTATTGCTATGATAATATTGATGTGATCTATTCCTCCTACATATGCATGAAGGTGACAGTGTGCATGCTATGCTAGTACTTGGTTTAGTCTTTTGATCTATCTTACACTAAAGGTTACTAAAATATGAGCATTATTGTGGAGCTTGTTAACTCCGGCATTGAGGGTTCGTGTAATCCTACGCAATGTGTTCATCATCCAACAAAAGTGTAGAGTATGCATTTATCTATTCTGTTATGTGATCAATGTTGAGAGTGTCCACTAGTGAAAGTCTAATCCCTAGGCCTTGTTCCTAAATCATCGCTATCGCTGCTTGTTTACTGTTTTACTGCGTTACTACTGCTTGTTTACTCGTCCTGGGCAAAGCACTTTTCTGGTGCCGTTGCTACTACTTATTTATACCACCTGTATTTCACTATCTCTTCGCCGAACTAGTGCACCTATTAGGTGTGTTGGGGACACAAGAGACTTCTTGCTTTGTGGTTGCAGGGTTGCATGAGAGGGATATCTTTGACCTCTTCCTCCCCGAGTTCGATAAACCTTGGGTGATCCACTTAAGGGAAACTTGCTGCTGTTCTACAAACCTCTCGCTCTTGGAGGCCCAACACTGTCTACAAGAATAGAAGCTCCCGTAGACATCAAGCACTTTTCCGGCGCCGTTGTCGGGGAGGAAAGGTAAAAGGCACTCATACTCCGGTTCCGGGTAACGATACTTTTCAGGCGCCATTGTGTTTGTGCTCGAAGCTATTTCCTTTAGATCCTGCAATTGCATCTTTTTGTTTCTTGTTTACACTAGTTTGGCATAATGGACAACAATGAGTTTCTTATTCTATTTCCTGATTTAAAACATGGATTGTTTGATGTGAAAATTAAAAAACCTATGAAATCTTATTTGCATGCTGGTAGTAATATTAGTATGAACGCTTTGAACACCATTGTTGATAATGATATAGAAAGTTCTAAGCTTGGGGAAGCTGGTTTTCATGATCTTTTTAGTCCCCCAAGCATTGAGGAGAAAATTTTCTTTGATGATACTTTGCCTCCTATTTATGATTATAATGATAGTGGTCTTTTGGTGCCACCTACTATGGAGAGTAAATTTTATTGTGATTATACTATGCCTCCTACACTTGATGAGAATAATAATGATAGCTACTTTGTTGAATTTGCTCCCACTACAACTAATAAAATTGATTATGCTTATGTGGAGAGTAATAATTTTATGCATGAGACTCATGATAAAAATGCTTTATGTGATAGTTATATTGTTGAGTTTGCTCATGATGCTACTGAAAGTTATTATGAGAGAGGAAAATATGGTTGTAGAAATTTTCATGTTACTAAAACACCTCTCTTTTTGCTGAAAATCTTGAAGCTGCACTTGTTTTATCTTTCTATGCTTGTTGCATTATGCTTCATGAATTTGTTTATTTACAAGATTCCTATGCATAGGAAGCATGTTAGACTTAAATGTGTTTTGAATTTACCCCTTGATGCTCTCTTTTGCTTCAAATACTATTTCTTGCGAGTGCATCATTAAAACTACTGAGCCCATCTTAATGGCTATAAAGAAAGAACTTCTTGGGAGATAACCCATGTGTTATTTTGCTACAGTACTTTGTTTTATATTTGTGTCTTGGAAGTTGTTTACTACTGTAGCAACCTCTCCTTATCTTAGTTTTGTGTTTTGTTGTGCCAAGTAAAGTCTTTGATAGTAAAGTAAGTACTAGATTTGGATTACTGCGCAGTTCCAGATTTCTTTGCTGTCACGAATCTGGGTCTAATTCTTCTGTAGGTAACTCAGAAAATTATGCCAATTTACGTGAGTGATCCTCAGATATGTACGCAACTTTCATTCAATTTGGGAATTTTCATTTGAGCAAGTCTGGTGCCCTTTTAAAATTCGTCTTTACGGACTGTTCTGTTTTGACAGATTCTGCCTTTTATTTCGCATTGCTTCTTTCGCTGTGTTGGGTGGATTTCTTTGTTCCATTACCTTCCAGTAGCTTTGAGCAATGTCCAGAAGTGTTAAGAATGATTGTGTCACCTCTGAACATGTGAGTTTTTGATTATGCACTAACCCTCTAATGAGTTGTTTCGAGTTTGGTGTGGAGGAAGTTTTCAAGGATCAAGAGAGGAGTATGATGCAACATGATCAAGGAGAGTGAAAGCTCTAAGCTTGGGGATGCCCCAGTGGTTCACCCCTGCATATTCTAAGAAGACTCAAGCGTCTAAGCTTGGGGATGCCCAAGGCATCCCCTTCTTCATCAACAAATTATCAGGTTCCTTCTCTTGAAACTATATTTTTATTCGGCCACATCTTATGTACTTTACTTGGAGCGTCCGTGTGCTTTTGTTTTTGTTTTTGTTTGAATAAATGCTTGTGTGGGAGAGAGACACGCTCCGTTGGTTCATATGAACACATGTGTTCTTAGCTTTTAATTTTCATGGCGAAGTTTCTTCTTCGTTAATTTGTTATATGGTTGGAATTGGAAAATGATACATGTAGTAAATTGCTATAATGTCTTGGATAATGTGATACTTGGCAATTGTTGTGCTCATGTTTAAGCTCTTGCATCATATACTTTGCACCCATTAATGAAGAAATACTTAGAGCTTGCTAATTTGGTTTGCATATTTGGTTTCTCTAGAGTCTAGATAACATCTAGTATTGAGTTTTGAACAACAAGGAAGACGGTATGGAGTCTTATAATGTTTACCATATGTCTTTTATGTGAGTTTTGCTGTACTGTTCATCCTTGTGTTTGTTTCAAATAACCTTGCTAGCCTAAACCTTGTATCGAGAGGGAATACTTCTCATGCATCCAAAATACTTGAGCCAACCACTATGCCATTTGTGTCCACCATACCTACCTACTACATGGTATTTATTCGCCATTCCAAAGTAAATTGCTTGAGTGCTACCTTTAAAATTCCATCATTCACCTTTGCAATATATAACTCATGGGACAAATAGCTTAAAAACTATTGTGGTATTGAATATGTACTTATGCACTTTATCTCTTATTAAGTTGCTTGTTGTGCGATAACCATGCTTCTGGGGACGCCATCAACTATTCTTTGTTGAATATCATGTGAGTTTCTATGCATGTCCATCTTGTCTGAAGCAAGAGCGATCTACCACCTTCATGGTTGGAGCATGCATACTGTTAGAGAAGAACTTTGGGCCGCTAACTAAAGCCAGGATTCATGGTGGAAGTTTCAGTTTGGACATATATCCTCAATCTCATATGATAATAATAATTGTTGCCACATGCTTATGCATTAAAGAGGAGTCCATTATCTGTTGTCCATGTTGTCCCGGTATGGATGTCTAAGTTGAGAATAATCAAAAGCGAGAAATCCAAAATGCGAGCTTTCTCCTTAGACCTTTGTACAGGCGGCATGGAGGTACCCCATTGTGACACTTGGTCAAAACATGTGCATTGCAAAGATCCGGTGGTCCAAGTTAATTAGGACAAGGTGCGGGCACTATTAGTATACTATGCATGAGACTTGCAACTTGTAAGATATAATGTACATAACTCATATGCTTTATTACTACCGTTGACAAAATTGTTTCATGTTTTCAAAATAAAAGCTCTAGCACAAATATAGCAATCGATGCTTTCCTCTTTGAAGGACCATTCTTTTACTTTTATGTTGAGTCGGTTCACCTATTTCTCTCCACCTCAAGAAGCAAACACTTGTGTGAAGCTGTGCATTGATTCTTACATATTTGCATATTGTACTTGTTATATTACTCTATGTTGACAACTATCCATGAGATATACATGTTACAAGTTGAAAGCAACCGCTGAAACTTAATCTTCCTTTGTGTTGCTTCAATACCTTTACTTTGATTTATTGCTTTATGAGTTAACTCTTATGCAAGACTTATTAATACTTGTCTTGAAGTACTATTCATGAAAAGTCTTTGCTTTATGATTCACTTGTTTACTCATGTCATTACCATTGTTTTGATCGCTGCATCCACTACATATGTTTACAAATAGTATGATCAAGGTTATGATGGCATATCACTTCAGAAATTATCTTTGTTATCGTTTTACCTGCTCGGGACGAGCGAGAACTAAGCTTAGGGATGCTTGATACGTCTCCGACGTATCGATAATTTCTTATGTTCTATGCCATATTATTGATGATACCTACATGTTTTATGTACACTTTATGTCATATTCGTGCATTTTACGGAACTAACCTATTAACAAGATGCCGAAGTGCCGGTTCCTGTTTTCTCGCTGTTTTTGGTTTCAGAAATCCTAGTAACGAAATATTCTCGGAATTGGACGAAACGAAGACCCAGGGGCCTATTTTTCCACGGAGCTTCCAGAAGACCGAAGAACATACGAAGTGGGGCCACGAGGTGGCGACACCACAAGGCGGCGCGGCCTAGGGGGGGCCCCCGCCGCCATATGGTGTGGCCACCCCTTCGACCCTCCTGCGCCGCCTCTTCGCCTATATAAAGCCTCCGTCGCGAAACCCCTGATGCGAAAAAACCACGATACGGAAAACCTTCCAGAGCCGCCGCCATCGCGAAGCCAAGATCTGGGGGACGGGAGTCTCTGTTCCGGCACCCTGCCGGAGCAGGGAAGTGCCCCCGGAAGGCTTCTCCATCGACACCGCTGCCATCTCCACCGCCATCTTCATCACCGCTGCTGCTGCTCCCATGAGGAGGGAGTAGTTCTCCATCGAGGCTCGGGGCTGTACCGGTAGCTGTGTGGTTCATCTCTCTCCTATGTGCTTCAATACAATAATCTCATGAGCTGCCTTACATGATTGAGATTCATATGATGATGCTTGTAATCTAGATGTCATTATGCTAGTCAAGTGGGTTTTACTTATGTGATCTCCGGAGACTCCTTGTCCCACGTGTGTAAAGGTGACGAGTGTGTGCACCGTGTGGGTCTCTTAGGCTATATTTCACGAATACTTATTCACTGTTGAATGGCATAGTGAGGTGCTTATTTATATCTCTTTATGATTGCAATGTGTTTGTATCACAATTTATCTATGTGCTACTCTAGCAATGTTATTAAAGTAGTTTTATTCCTCCTGCACGTGTGCAAAGGTGACGAGTGTGTGCACCGTGTTAGTACTTGGTTTATGCTATGATCATGATCTCTTGTAGATTGCGAAGTTAACTATTGCTATGATAATATTGATGTGATCTATTCCTCCTACATATGCATGAAGGTGACGAGTGTGCATGCTATGCTAGTACTTGGTTTAGTCTTTTGATCTATCTTACACTAAAGGTTACTAAAATATGAGCATTATTGTGGAGCTTGTTAACTCCGGCATTGAGGGTTCGTATAATCCTACGCAATGTGTTCATCATCCAACAAAAGTGTAGAGTATGCATTTATCTATTCTGTTATGTGATCAATGTTGAGAGTGTCCACTAGTGAAAGTCTAATCCCTAGGCCTTGTTCCTAAATATCGCTATCGCTGCTTGTTTACTGTTTTCTTGCGTTACTACTTGCTGCGTTACTACTCGCTTGTTTACTCGTCCTGGGCAAAGCACTTTTCCGGTGCCGTTGCTACTACTTATTTATACCACCTGTATTTCACTATCTCTTCGCCGAACTAGTGCACCTATTAGGTGTGTTGGGGACACAAGAGACTTCTTGCTTTGTGGTTGCGGGGTTGCATGAGAGGGATATCTTTGACCTCTTCCTCCCCGAGTTCGATAAACCTTGGGTGATGCACTTAAGGGAAACTTGCTGCTGTTCTACAAACCTCTGCTCTTGGAGGCCCAACACTGTCTACAAGAATAGAAGCTCCCGTAGACATCAGAGCTCTCATATATACGTGAGAGGTATACGTTGCTCCATCTTAAAATCTCCAAATTTCTTTCAGAATAAATCAACATATATATTACAACTCAGGAAAGCCTAGCCTGGATGAGGTGATCAAGTTTGGTGGTATTCTTCCTAATGCGGAGGTGGGGCTGAGATCAAGTGAACGACTCAGGGCTCAACCAAACGCCGACGCAACTCAATTGGAGAGGGCAATGATGATTGCCCAACAACGTAATAACCTGCATACTCAAGGTACTATTTTGGATACCCATTCATCCTTTTATGCTTTCTCTGATGAAGATATTATTAGTAGAGCTAAGACACTTGGCATTTCTATGGGTAGTAACTCAAAATCTGAACGGGCTGCCGCACAATTAATCAAGGAAACTGAAAAGAAACGAGTTTTAACTTTCCTAAAAAATGATAAGACACTAGAGGAGGAGGATACTTTACCGTCTTGCCTTGTTGTTAGTCGTGCTTCCGATCTATGTGAAGACTTAAATGATTTTTCTGATGAAAATTTAGATGAACACATAGACAGTCTGATTTCTCATTCGGTAGTTAAGCCAAAACGGAAAAAAAGTCTTATGATAAGACAAATGTTAGGAGAAGTGACAGGATTAGAATTAAAAGAATCAATAAAAAGCAGTCTTGATGGAGGGTTTACGGGGTATGACTTGGAATTGTGAAGGGTTTAGAGATCCAGGGAAGCACCTTTTTGTTACTGAGGCGATTAAAGAACACAGACTTGATTTTATTGCTCTTTTAGAAACTGGAAGATCAAACTTTACGGTGAATTTTTTATCGGGGTTAGCTGCGGGAAATGATTTTATGTGGTTCTGTTTACCACCTCATGGCCGTTCGGGAGGAATCCTAGTTGGTATTAATGCACAAACCTTGTTGGTTAAAAAAGTAGATAATGGAGATTTTTGTGTCAAATTATATTTACGATCTAAGTTAGATGGTTTTGAGTGGATCCTCATCCCTGTGTATGGGGCAGCACAGGATGCCTATAAGTCCGCCTTTCTCTCTGAGTTAGTGCGGACGTGTGAGGATGAGAATCTACCAATGTTGTTAGCGGGCAACTTTAATATCTTACGTAGACGAGAAGATAAAAGCAATGACAATTTTAATCCCCGATGGCCGTTTGTGTTTAATGCTATTATTGAAAATTTAAATTTGAGGGAGATTGTACTCTCTGGGAGACAATTTACTTGGGCCACTAGAAGAACCAATCCAACATATGAAAAATTGGATAGGGTTTTGGCTAGTGTTGAGTGGGAACAAAAATTTCCCCTTGTCACTGTGAGGGCACTTACTAGAGCAGGATCGGACCATACACCACTTCTAATTGATTCGGGCCAACATGCACATAGAGGGAATACTGCAAGATTTTCCTTTGAATTGTCCTGGTTTGACGTTGAAGGGTTTCATGCAATGGTTGCTGCTGAATGGGCAGCAATTTCACCCGGACGCTCACCCATTGAAACCTGGCAAAAACGAATTAGACATTTACGTAGATTTTTACGAGGCTGGGCAAAAAACTTAAGTGGCAAATATAGAAAAGAAAGGGAGAGGCTTCTTAGTATTATTGATTGCTTAGATATTAAAGCCGAGACTCAACAATTGTCTATTTCGGAACAAAATAATTTGAAGGTTGCTCATGCTAGCCTAAATAAGCTAAGACGTGAAGAAGAACAAAAATGGGCACAACGGGCCAAAGTTAAACACATACAGGAAGGTGGCTCTAACACGAAATATTTTCATCTTGTTGCAAATGGCAAACATAGAAAGAAAAAGATCTTCCAATTAGAGCAAGAGGAAGGAACGATAGTGGGCAATGATAATTTAAAGGTTTACATTACTGAATATTATAAAAAGCTGTTCGGGGAACCTGAAAATAATTCCTTCTCTATGATGGAGAATCATGTGTTGGATATCCCCCAATTGACACCTGAAGAAAACACCATTCTTTCGGCCCCTTTTACGGTGGAGGAAGTCTTTGAAGCTATCTCCCAAATGGAGCATAATAAGGCCCCTGGCCCCGATGGTTTTCCCGCGGAATTTTATCAGAATTGTTGGACTATTGTTAAAAACGATTTAATGGCTTTGTTCACTCAATTGCATAGTGGAGATTTGCCCCTATATAAGTTGAACTTTGGAGTCATTACATTACTACCCAAGAAGGAAAATGCTACTCAAATTCAACAATACAGACCTATTTACTTATTAAATGTCAGCTTCAAAATTTTTACTAAGGTAGCTACAATTCGCATTTCTACGGTTGTTCAGAAAATAATTCGACCAACACAGACAGCCTTTATGCCAGGGCGCCATATACTTGAGGGTGTGGTAGTCCTACACGAAACTATACACGAAATGCATCGGAAAAAATTAGATGGGGTTCTTTTTAAAATTGATTTTGAAAAGGCATACGATAAAGTTAAGTGGCCATTTTTACAGCAAGTGCTCAGGATGAAAGGTTTTGACCCTAAATGGTGTGATCTGATCAAAAAAATTGTCCAAGGGGGTAGTGTGGGTATTAAAGTTAATGACGATATTGGGCATAATTTTCAAACAAAAAAAGGATTGAAGCAAGGTGATCCTTTCTCTCCGATTCTTTTCAATATTGTTGCGGATGTACTTGCCATACTAATTGCACGGGCTAGAGAGGACGGCCAAGTTGGGAGCCTCATTCCCCATTTGGTTGATGGGGGGGTATCGATACTCCAGTATGCTGATGATACGATATTGTTTTTGGAACACGACATCCACAAAGCAATTAATATGAAACTTATTCTATCTATGTTTGAACAATTGTCTGGTCTAAAAATTAACTTTCATAAGAGTGAGATCTTCTGCTTTGGAAAGGCTAAAGACATAGAAATACAATACAGACAGATTTTTGGTTGCGAGGTTGGAACCTTGCCAATTAAATATCTAGGCATACCGGTACACTTTAGAAAACTCAGAAATTTAGAATGGAACCCGATTGAGAGCCGCTTTGGAGCAAAACTAGGAACTTGGCGTAGTAAATTACTTTCGTACGGAGACAGGTTAACTTTAATTAATTCGGTCTTAACGAGCCTACCAATGTTTATGCTATCGTTTTTGGAGATTCCTGTAGGGGTCGGAAAACGGTTAGATTTTTTAGATCCAGCTTCTTTTGGCAAACCGATGAGACAAAGAAAAAGTATAGGCTCACAAGGTGGAATATGGTGTGTCGACCTAAAGACCAAGGAGGGTTGGGAATTGAAGTTTTGGAACTAAAAAATAAGTGCCTATTGAGTAAATGGTTGTTTAAGATTCTTACTGAGGAAGGAATGTGGCAACAACTTATTACTAATAAATACATAAAGAATCAGACCTTAGCACAGGTGGAAGTTAAACAATCTGACTCTCCATTCTGGAAAGGTCTAATGCATGTGAAAGATGATTTTTTTAAAAGAGGAGCTTTTAAATTGGGAAATGGAGAAGAAATTCGATTTTGGGAAGATGTCTGGCTTGGCGGTACGACACTAGCGCAGCAGTATCCAGCCTTATATAATATTGTACAAACAAAGAATGTTAGAGTGTCCACTGTGTTGGCACAAACTCCACTAAATATCGGGTTTAGAAGGGCGTTTAATGAATATAAATGGAATCAATGGATAAATTTGTGTCAACGACTAATGACGGTACGAGTTGACGAATTCACCGGATAAATTTGTTTGGAAACTTAATGAGTCCGGTATCTATTATGTCAAATCATTGTATCTTGATCTAATGAATGGCCACACTCCGTTTCTACGAAAATACTTGTGGAAGTTGAAGATTCCACTAAAAATTAAAATATTTATGTGGTTCCTAAATAGTAAAGTGTTGCTCACAAAGGATAATTTGGCGAAACGTAAATGGAAGGGTTGTCAGAAATGTTGTTTCTGTAATGAATCAGAAACTATTCACCACCTATTTTTAACCTGCCCTTTTGCTAGAATCATTTGGCGTATCATATTTTGTACATTTAATATACCTCCTCCTGCTAATATTACAAATATGTTTGGAAATTGGCTAAATGGAGTTAAAAAGCTGGATAAGAACAGGATAAGGATTGGCATATCTGCTGTATGTTGGTCTATATGGACAAGTCGGAATGATCTTATTTTTAACAGACAAAAGGGAACAAATTTTTTGCAGGTTATACGACGGGCGGCTTTCTGGATACAACAATGGGCATTCCTCCTCCCGGAAGATCAGCGGGAGATTATGGATACTGGATGCAACCGTATGCTGACGGTTACGCAGGACTTCTTTTTCCAGGCTACTGGGTGGCGGCACACTAGTAGAATTCAGAATGGATAGCTTTGTATGCTTCTTTTTCTTTCGTTGGTTGATACATGTCTCAACCCTATCTGATCAGTGATGTAAAACTTTTGAACTACAACTGCTTTAAATAAATGAAAGCCGTGTGCATCAATCTGATGCAGAGGCTGGGCTATGCCCCATTTCGAAAAATAAAAAAAATAATATATTACAACAAAAATTGTACATAAACTTGAAAAACATTGTTTTCTTGGAGCACACAAATAAGCATTCTCTCCACATCTCCATAAAGGGACCGCTGGAAGAAGCACAATAGGTCGGGGCTGCTGCATATTGGACTGAATTACCATGAGTTGGAATTCGTCATGATTCGTTGGAACTTGGCCTAGGTGTTTTCTTAGGGTGATTTCTCAACCCCTAGTGATTCTTGTTATCGAACTGAATATGAACTGTTCAAACTCTGATTGAACTAGCTAAGCTCTCACCTTGTCAATATTTGTAGGTGATGATTGGGGTCACTGATCTGGTGTAGGTGATGATTGGGTTCAACATAATCTCAATTTATTTTCCACTATACCTTGGGTTTTCTGAACTTTATCACTCGACCGAGCAATCTAGGTAGTGGCAACCCAAAAACATGGCCCTGAGCCTTTTTGCAAAACTAGGCTTTGATGCACTTATATATCTGCAAAACAAAACAAACAATGAAACACCAGTAACGCTACACAACATTCAAGACCCAACTGCCCCGGTCTTCCTGTGCTACGTACTCCTCCACTGCCTATTTAAGTTCTATGTAAACGATAAACTACCACACCACAACTACAGAAGTGCACCAGTAGCATCGATTTCAAGCGCACAGCCGCACACCACACTAGCTAGAGCGGCTCCATGGCCAAAAGTATGTGGGCATGGTGGTTCCGGCTGCAGCGGCGGCGGGGCTTTGTCCTGCTTCCGGCCGTCAAAGAGAATGCGCCGCTGACGCAAGAGCGGAGAAGGAGAAGGACCTGTTTGTTGGCATGAGAGGCATTGTGGAAGGTGCACCCGCCGGGCCGCCCGCGCCAGGCCGTTGGCATCGGATACGTCGGGGGGTTCCGTACCAATGGCGCCGGCGTCTATTTCATCGTTGACGACCAAATTTGTAGAGTTGGTGGCGGCGTCGGGAGTGGCTCACAAGGAGGGAGGGTAGGCTGCGCCGGCGGTACGGGCTCAGCTTCGAACCGCCTTTGGTGCATCGTGCATGTACGTACTATGTCTCGTGAAGTTAGGCCCGTCGATGGCCATGATCCAAATGATCAACCGAACAGGGCCCCCAAAATCGTGGGGGCCCCAAAAAATTCTGCCTAGTACTATGTCTTTTGCTCTTAGCTTTAAAACGTAGAATATTGGAGTTTCCCGACGCTGGGTAGTGGCCTAGTGGCCCAGCTGCAGGCTGCAGCGGCCCTATTTGCTTTGCTCCTATAGCCCAGCAGGCCACGATCACCCTTCTTTTCTCGATCGCATGTGAGAGCGAGAGCGATGCGGCGACATTCCAGATCAGCTAGAAATATCGAATTGGTGTTTAATTACTATTCAGCTGTCCGCTTGCCTTGCGAGTCGGCCGCTGATCTAATTATTGTTCAGTTCAGTTGTTTATAAGAGTTTGAAGGATGCTTCTGCCAAATTTGAGGTTGCACTTAAGCATGAAAACCAGAGGAATATTGATGGAGAAGAATTGTGGAGGAAGTCAATATTTATCTCGGATTTACTTGAGAAATCTATGGCCCCCTTGATATTCTGAAGTTTTTGGAGAACATCCCTTTTATCCTATTGCTAATGTTGCATATAGAATTTTGTTAACCATGACCATGCTTGAAATTTTATTTCAAAACATACGGATGGATGATGCTTTTGAAGCATGAGATTACTTTATTACTTTAGTGCAATATTTACTCTTTTAGAATAAATACTCGACATATTTTCAAACTTTGTGCGTAATAGAACAGATTATGCGGAATAGCACATTCTGAATTTATATAATGAAATAAAGGTATGTAATTATTTGACTAGTTATTGAGTCTGAATATAAAAAAATAGAGCCCTATTTTGTAAGTCGCACCGGGACCCCCAAATCCTGGAGACGGGGCTGGTGAAGTATACAAAATGCGTTGGCTCGGTTTGCGAGACCTAGCATGACGGAGTACATACATGAGCGGTGGGAGTGGTTGACTAGCTGTGTGAACTGTACGTCTGTATCCTGTTTTGCCGTATCTGGGTGTGTGTACATTGGACGTGACAAGAAATCGAGTGCTCGTGTGGGCTTCCTGCTGGATCATGTATCAGACTAGCCACTATGTCACGTTTAATGCTCACAATTCCTGTTTTTGTCCTCCCGAACTAACAACTCCAATATTTTCCAGCTGACTAGCTAAAATGGCATGACCAACAATTATACGTACTCTTCCAATATGCGACTTAGGTGATATGCCAATCACTATCTGGTGGCATAAAGTTCATATCATATAGCATTGTATTCATCTCGAGGGTCATCCCCGCACGGGCGACTCGGGCGGTAGAAACACTAGCCGCCGGGCCGGCCGCCTCCCTCCCGCCTCCCCTCCTCTCTGCCGCTGCCGGGGTTGCTCCAACATCCTTGGAGGCGCAGCTGCGCTCAGCGGTGATCTACGGGCTTTCGGCGCCAAAATCCTCCCCGACGGCTCTCGATGGTGCCCTTCTTCGGTTGGGGGTGGCGACGAACGTCTCCTCGATGGGTCTGTGGCTGGTGGCAGCCTGCTCTTTCCGATGGGGTCGACCGGCGGGCAGCGGCGTGGGGGCATACCAATCTTCCTAATAAAGGTGGTTGCCCTTGGTTTCTCTTCTGCGAAGATGGTGAACTTCCTAAGGTCGGTTCTTCTTCTTCTGGACGGAATGCTGAGTTCTGGAAAGCTCCGCCAGCAAGTGTAACAATGCATATTATGCCTGGAGTTTGCTGTATTGGTTCGATCGTGCGCACCCATGCTTTTATTCCGGCCGTTTGGTTGGTTCTGGAGGGAGCGGCGCGAAGCTCTATTCTATGTTGTTATCAGATGATATTCTGATCCATGGTGAAATCAGAGGCGGAGAATATCATGAAGACATGTTTGGAGGACTGGCAATGGATGTCCGAGACTGCGTGGTGCTGAGGGACTTGCTTAGTGCTCTGGGTTTCGCAGCAGCAGTATGCAAGCGTGGGCGGCAAGTTCAGAGTCTTACCTTCAAGGTGAAAATTTAAGGTCTGGCCTTAATTGGTTGTGCATGTCAATGGTCTTGTTGAAGACAGGGTGAAAACCTGAGATCTTTTGATCGGGCAACGATGAAGTTAGTGCATTGTTTCCTTCTTGGAGGCATCGCCTTTGTAGTGCCTAAAATTTTCAGGTGTTGTTTTGGCGGTGGTTGTGTTGTTCCTGCTAAGGCTGGAATACCGTAGCGGAGCTTTTTATTTCAATGCTCATTTTTTCTTTTTTAGCTGCGTGCATCCGTACTGCCATTATGGTATTGCGTTATTGCAGAGGCTGTGTATAATTGGTATCTCCCGATATTAATATATTCTCTTTATCAAAAACATATCTCAAGCAATTCTTGGTCAAAGGAGTGTCTTAATAAACTTATTTTTCGGAACAGAGTATATATGTACAAACTATTTTAGTGATTTCTAAACACATCCGCGCCCAGCGTGCGCGCACACACAGAGATGAGTGAAGATAAATAGAGTTTGTTTTATCTTTCTTCAGTTATATATTTGAGTGTTCACACGAAAATGAAATGTACTATTTAATGGAAGGTTTACACATCTATATATCCACAGGAAAAGAAAAAAAAAATTGGCTCGGGAGGAAAAATGCCACACTCGAACAAACATATAGATGGCAATCCAATAATGAACATGCATGCGATTCATCGGTGGTACTATAGTGGTCGGTTTATTGTTTAAAAAGCTATTTTTTTACAAACCAGTAGCAATAGATAAACAACGTCTATGTCCATCTTTCCAATGGACAAGGTTCATCCTCATCCTCCACATCGAAAACAACCCGTAGTAGCTATTTTATAGAGGCTTTTTACGGTAGGGACTGGAAATAATTAACCGTCCAATTAACAGATCCGACGGTCCAGTTTGATCGATACTAGTTGTCTTGAAGACTAGTATTTTTCCACGCGAGTGCAGATTTGGCAGGCGCAAAAAATGTAGACCCATCTAACAAAAAAATTCATTTTCTTTACATTCCTTGTAATAGCTTTTTTTAGAGAACCTTATGATACTTTATTTATTGTATTCCTTTATTTACTAACAATCCGTACGTGTTGTGTATGTGGCCATAGAATTTGAATCTCTTTATGGTTCATAGAGAAAAAAAATTATATCACCAATGAGAGTGGAGAAAAGTACAAATGGAGTGCCCAAATTTTATAACGGGAACTTGGTCAGTTTTTTAAAATTGTTCATATGAGTCTAAAAAATAATCAGAATGACAATAATTTTCCTGCATGCTTTTAGAGAAAAAAATTCATATTTTGTTATATTTTACAAACTTGAATAAATTAAACTAAAATTTAAACCTAAACTAAATTAAAGCCCATCATTGCGACGCTGGTAGAAGAACAAGCTGTAGTCGAGCTTCTCCTCCTCCCTGTCCCGAGCAGTTGTCGTCGCTGTTGAGGTCGACGTAGTTTCCCATCTCACGTGTTGACCATACAAAGCCGCTAGATAAGGGCACCACCATCGCTCTCAGGTCGTTGCGCAGTTCTTTGAGGGCGAGTGCAAGCCTTTGTTGTCGTTGGGGACGTCAGCGGCACGCAACAACGCCTGGCTCCGGGGGTCCGCCAATGACAAATGGTGGGATCTGCAGAGCCGAGGACAAGTAAGCGTCCCCAAGGACGATGACCTCATCCTCTTCGAAGCCCATCATGTCGGTGCATGAGGTGGTGAGGGAAGTGGAGGAGGAAGATGCTCTCTACCGCCCTAGATGTGGGCAATGACAACGTCGAGGGTGCGTCCGGAACACCCCACTAGAGTTCGCGAGCCTCATGGTTCTTGTTCTTCGGGGGACCGGGCTGCCATCGTGGTGGATGAGCTTCAGAGCTCGTCGTATATAGAAGAAGGAATATTAGTGCTCCATGTCCTTGACATCCCACAAAAGGCAGCGTGATCCGTGTTTGCCTCCTCTCAGTGTTGATAGAGCATCCATACATGTTCAACCGTCAAGTTATGGGCCAAATCCGTTCGTCGCCGCACCATCATTGCAGCTTCCATTACCACCCAGACATCATCGGCATCACTAGCGTTTGAGCCAGTGATTTGGGTGGGCGAGGTTGTGTGATGTATGCTATGGGAATGTGAGCGAGAGGAGGCCACGCCAGAGTCTATTTAAATACCGACGGTACGCGAGGTGGCGGCAACACACATTATATCCGCCGCATGGGGTAGCCACATCAATGATAGAATGGCTCGCCTACCACCCTATGGGAAATCGTCACTGCATTAATCAAAGTTGAACGCTGGTTGGCCGACATTAAATTAGGCTGACCAACTCTATGCCAACAATATAGTTGGCCCGCCTGTCGGTAAACGACATGGTGTCGGCAACGGCTCATGTTCGGTGCTCCTGCCACTCCAGATTGGGGCCGCGGCTGGTGCCCTTAGGACTAAGAAAACTATATTTATAGAGATAAACTTTGGCACCCACCAAAATTGCCGAAATTTTTGTAATTACGGAGAACATTTCAGATTTCGTTACTTGTAATGTGAATAGACTTTATCTAAATTTTACATTAAATCTTCTTGACTTTTTTCAAAGCAGATGTGCTTATTTTCATTTGCAACCTTGGAGTATCTACTGAAAAACATACTAGTAAGAAAAAAATCCAACATAATAGCAGACTCCATGTGCATGTTTCTCTGAACCGAGGCTCATAACATGAAACAACCATGCACCCGAAAAATGGTCTCATATTTTTTGTCCATGTGCTAGGTGTGAGTCTGTTAAAATCTTGTGAACAAAATGGTAATGAAATCAATGGCGTCACATGCATGATTGGTAAGTAGAATCGGTATATCAAATTTTGATGAGGCACCATTGCCTTTAGATATGGTAACAAATCAACCTAAATCTGTGTCATGATTTTCTTACCTTGTAAATTATCCAAAATATTACAAGTCCGTAGGACTAGTAAATTGTACCGTAAAAGAGGCCATTTTATAAGGAACAAGCTGACATAGAAATTTGGAACTAATCAACTTAAAACACGCATGGTAAGTAAAAAAAATCTAATGTCTCTAACCATGTAAATTAAATGGCTTATATTTGGACTAATTCAACAATATAATGCAATACTCAAATATCCAAGTGTCACTATTTCCGGGAGGATTTTGTTTTCCATAACAGGTCAATACGATCTTGCGGGTGTAAAAATTAATAAAGCAAGATGGATACTAGCTGAAAAATCTATAGAAAAATTGTTTTTTTTTTCGAGAACTCGCAAGACATCTGCGTGTCATTTCATTAAGATAGAAGGGTATCATACAACTGAAGCCGCGGGCAAAACCCCGCCCACCAACAACCACCTAAGGTGGCCGAGCACTCACACAACACCTCTGACGGACCCACCCCTACAAGAAAGCCATAGCCACCAATCCTGGAGCGCCGCCTCCAGAACCTGACCAACGGTAGAAGCCGTACCCTCAAAAACCCTAGCATTCCGCTCAACCCAGAGGAATCTCAGGAGAAGCATGACTACAGAGTTGAGGACTCTAGCATCGTTGAATAGGCTCATTTACATCCTTCCAACCGCCAAGCCTCGTTGTTGTACTCTGCTACCTATTTAAACATCATACTTCACGACAACACAACTGCAATAGTAGAGCATCTAACGTGCACAACACAAAACAGAGAGACCGACTACAGAATCTAGCTGCAACTACCTAGAGCCTAGAGGCAGGCCAAGAACATTGCCCATCTCCTAGTGTGCCTCGCGGGTACCGCTGGATCAAGACGAGGCGATGGCCAGAACCGCACTTGCAGCGAAATTTTGACAAAAGAGACCACCTGCCCCAATTCATTGACAAAAAGGACCACCTGTGAGGCAAATTGACAAAAAGGACCACGTCGTGCGTGGCGGCAGCGCCCCCAGCCGATACGTGGCGCTTGCCGCCGGAGGGAGGGGCGGCAGGGACCCGCCGCCGCAGCAGGTGGCGGCACGTGAGCCTGCGTTGTCGCCGTCCGTCGCGCCGTCAGCCGCCGTCCGCCCATGTGGGCCATGCCGCCGGTGCATGGGGCGGCATCCCCAGGTGGAGCCTGCCGCCGCACCGTGTGGAGGCAAGTCGTCGAGGGAATCTCCCCGGCCGACAGCCTGCTGCTGACGCTGACTAAAGAAACGGCGTTGATTCCGAGGCGATTAGAGACAAACTGCGCTCATTTTTATGTGACTTTGTTGATTGTGATGATTCCCGCTCGCGAAAGTTTGCAACGTTTTTATCAATGGATGCACTGCAGTGTACAGAAATTAGACTGAGATTTGTAACAGTGGATAAACGGCGCTGATTTCGATATGCCCTGTGAAAGATGCTCGACTTTTCTTTATAAGGCTGAGTGTGTTTCGTCTGCGCAACAGTCACTCAGTCTCTCATATTTTGCCTCTCGCTGCAAACTCAGACGCTTAGCGTACCGTGCAACACTCAATCTCTCTCGCTTTAGCCTCTTGATGTGAACACACGTTTAGTGTACGATGCAGCAGATTGAGTTGCAGAGAAGACAGATCAAAGTAAGTCTCTCATGTTTTGCCTCTTGCTGTGAATGTTAATTATTAGCACGTGTAATTAGAGAGAATGTGATTAGGACATTTGTTATTTTAAAATTCGTATGACTCTGATTACGCATGTAGTTAGTGGGTATGGCCGCATGCATGATGGGAAACGAGTGGTTTGTGCAAGTAATGAGAGATTTAAGGGAGGCTGTGCGCATGCATGTAGGGGTAAGAAAGAAAAGATTTTTTCAGCTAATCACTCCTTAATAATCGCGCCAGAATATATACGCCTTAAGCAATGAACCGGAGGGAGTAGATTAGTTGCAAAGAACATTGTAGAGTAGTATATTATGGCTGTCGCAACACAATAATATTTGTAGAGTTCATATTCTCAGCGGATTAATATTTGGTAGTATTACATGTGGTAGCACATGCGAATATTTGTAAATATATTTGTAAAGATAGGGGCACATGCGAATATTTGTAAATATATTTGTTGAATATGAATTTCAGGTGTAATAGAAGTGGACCGCTTGTGGTGTTGGCGATTTGCATTATTTGGGAATTTCGTGGCGCCTAATTTATTACTGGAAGAACCGTCATCTTCAAGTTGAGGTATAAATGATGTGGTCTTATATTTGATGTTAGAACATTTATCTTATGGATGGAAATTTATTCCAGATTTTGTATGGAATTAATAATTAAAAATTATTAAGTGCATGTTATAATTGATATAATAAATTATGAAAAAAGTAATATGAGTTCAGCTGCGATTTTACTAATATAATTTTAAAAATATGGTTGTGCGGTAGGTACGATGGAAACTGTGTTAGTGTTTTATGGAGACGTCGTACGCGACGAATTTTCTGGTGTTGATGTGTCGCGCTGCGATTCGATGAAAGTTGTAGTGACAGACATGGTCAATAGAGAATTTTTGGATGTTAGAAGATGCATCCGAGCACAGTTTGGGCGTGAGATGCGTGGGAAGAAGATGACCGTTGAGGCTCTCATCGTCGTAGGAGGGAATGATGGGACACCTGCCCGTTGGGGTTTGCGGGAAGTAAAGAGTGATAGAAATTGGGGTACATACATGAGGTTTGCAAGCACACCTGGTGCTGCTATGTACGGAGAGCCCATGGTGTATGTTCAGTTTATATCAGGTGATGATGGTGCCGGAAGTAGTACCGGCGCTGGTGAAGAGGAGATGGCCATCGTCACAGGACCGAGCACCGTT
This sequence comes from Lolium rigidum, assembly GCF_022539505.1. NCBI lineage: Eukaryota > Viridiplantae > Streptophyta > Magnoliopsida > Poales > Poaceae > Lolium > Lolium rigidum. The sequence goes on along the minus strand of NC_061510.1, from coordinate 397,377,777 downwards.
CAATCGGAGCATTTGGTCCTGACTGCAGCAGGCATGATAGGCCAATCAGAGCATGAGGCACTGACTGCAGGCCATAGCACCGGCCCATCGGAGCAGATGGTCGCCCAGTTTGCTACCGAGCCAGGATACTGGTCCGCCTTCGTTGACATTAGCGAGCGTGTGGAGGGACTGCCAGAGGCGTTGGACGATGATGCTCGTTCTTCTTCGTCTGAATCCTCCTCGGACGAAGAAGGCGTCGGTCCTTCTCGGAGGGCGGTTGCGGCACCAATGGACCCTGAGTTCTTAAAAACAATGACCATCAGCGATGAATTCCGCTCTGTTCCAGGCCTAGGGGAGGCGAGTCTGCAGGTTGGGCAAACTTTCCCAGATAAGGACTCGGCTGACCAAGCAATCAAGAGGTATGCGTTGGCCATATCTCGGCAACACGAGTGAAGCAGATCGATCGAAGGCAGCTGATAGTCATATGCGTCAAATTGAATGAGGAGGGTTGCAGGGGGAGAGCTATCGCTCGGGTGAGCCCTGGGGTATGTCAGCCATGGCATATCTCAAAAATAGAACCCCATAGCTGCGAGCAATTGGGGGCTCTCGATAAGCACCGGAACGTCACTGCAAAATATGTATCACATATCATGCAAGTGGCGGTGGAAGAAGATATAACCCTTGGTACAAAGAAGCTGCAAAAAACCGCGGAAGATCTGATTGGCTTCCCGGTCAGCTTTAGTAAGGCAAGGCGGGCGAAGGAGGAGATTTTCCAGAGATTGTATGGCACCTATGAGGAGGCATATGATCTTGCCCCGAGACTACTCCATCAGATAGCAGCAACTAACCAGGGGACTCAAGTGGTCAGGAGAGTTCGTCAACACCCTCTGGAGGAAAACCAAGAAATTCTTGATCGTTTATTCTGGGCATTCCCCCAGACTATACGTGCATTCCATCACTGCCGCCCGGTGCTGTCAATAGATGGTACCTTTCTCACAGGAAAGTACAAGGGCACACTCTTGGTGGCGATCGCAGCTGACGCAAATAATCAGCTCTTGCCTATTGCCTATGCACTTGTCGAGAGTGAAAACAAAGATAGCTGGTTATGGTTCCTCAGTTGCTTGAAGCTGGGAGTCGTGATAGATCGGCCCGATGTTTGCATCATATCAGATCGCAACACAGGCCTTTTGAGCGCTCTTGAAATAATCAAGAATTCATCGGACCCTCTCTGGGGGTGGCCCGACCTCGGAGACAAGGTGGTGCATCGGGCACCTGGCTGCCAATTTTTACTCAAAGTTCAAGAACAAGGACTGGTTCAAGCTATTTAAGAGGATGTGCATGCCAGAAGACTGAGGCGAAGATGAATGCTATTTGGGCTGGAATCAACAAAGAAATCGAGAGTGCTGCCTTGCCGCCGAGAGAAGACCGGAGGGGCCGGAGGACTGAAATAAATTTGAGTACATGGATTAATCGAACTGCCCCGATTTAAGTAAGTGGGCGCAAGCTCACGACTCAGGGGCTCGGTACGGCATAATGACCAGCAACATGTCAGAGGTTTACAATGGCGTGCTGAAAGGTGTGCGAGCCCTCCCTATCACAGCCCTGATTACTGAAACTTGGAACCGGACTCTGTCATACTTTGCAGACAGAGTGCAGGTCGCAAACACACGGTATGTGATGAACAAGCAATGGTCTGAAAAGATGCAACGACATTTGGATGAGAAAGCTGAAAAATCCAAAAGTCATGGGTTTCATCAAATTGATGCACTTAATAATAAGTGGGAAATCCACGTACGAGCCAAGAATGTGAAAGGCCACCATAGAGGATCGAGAAAGCAAGCTGTTCAACTCGGCCCCAACACGTGTGAATGCAGTTGCAACAAGCCCAAGCTTTTAGGATACCCATGTAGTCATGTCCTTAGGGCGGCTGCAGCACAGAACATCAGCGTGGAGAACTACATATCTCCCTACTTCAACATCCAGAACCTACTCGGAACTTGGAACGGTGAGTTCTGGACCTGGGGACTCAACGGACACTATAGGTACGAGTTTCCAGAAAGAACTACCAAATGGGTTCCGGACCCGACATTGAAGAGAACCGCGAGGGGACGACGCCAATCTCGTCGTCATAGGAATGACATGGATCATAGCCAGGCAGGAGAACCTCGCCGTTGTCGCCTTTGCCGATGCCCCGGTCATGCGCGAAGGGAATGCCCTTACCGCACCAACAATAACCCTACATGATGTAATTTTTTGTTTTCAAATATTTGTATGTTTGGTGTGCTGTAATAAAGAGACATGTATTAATGTATTATTATATGTTTATCGTATTGTTGAATGCATACATATTATAATTAAATTTTTACGAATGTATGATTATACCATTGATGGATGCAGTTTATGATGTCGGATTTGCCAGACCTGTTGCGAAGATCCTGCGATGACGGACACCGTTGCCACCTCTGGTTGAACCCGAATGCACACTCAAACCCACCTACGGCCTTCAGGGTACGAACCATTAAGAACAGGTTTCTTGTTAACAATGTTTATGAGGAACATCTCAGGGCCCATGGACTTCTACCATTTTCTAAGCTGACATCGAGCAAGGAGAAGTTCACGCTAGACCCATCTCTTCTATCGGCCCTTGTTGATCGTTGGAGACCTGAAACCCACACCTTCCACTTAAGTTGTGGGGAGCTGACTACTACGCTGAAAGATGTTTCCATGATCACTTGTTTGCCAATCAAGGGTACTCCTTTGGTCCCTGCCGCTTATTCTAGTATTTGGCCGGCTGAGGTACAGGACCGTCTTGGCGTGGCAGTGCCTGCTACGAGCCGCGGAGGGTCACGTACAAGGGGGGTCCCTCTAAGCTGGTTGGTCAATAATTTTCAAGAGTTACCAGCTGAAGCAGATGATGCGATCATGAGGCGACATCTTTTTGCGTATTTATTGTACCTATTTGGTATAATGTTTCCTTCGTCCCATGGTGATATTGTTCTCCCAGGTCTTATTAAGATAGCCGAGAACATAGTAGATTCACCTCCACCACCCATCCCTATATACAGCTTTGGATCTGCAATGCTCGCGTATACCTACAGGGGGTTGTGTGATGCAACAAAGAAAACCAGGGCATCTTCAAAGGGACATATACTTGCTGTAAGCGCAGAGTTTCTTCAGCTATGGTCGTGGGAGTACCTACCAGTTGGGCGTCCCCACATCCTGAAACCAATTCACCCCTACGGCGGTCAGACCGAACAATATGCCCCTCTTACTTTTGGAAGTCGATGGGTACATGCAAAAAAAGGTGGTCAAATAATGTAGCACACGGTTGCTACCCCGAATACCACCAACAGTTTGAGGAGCTACAGGAGACCATGGTCAAATGGGACCCATATACATCACATGACGTGTACATTGTCTGGGGTATTGTTAAACCACCACCAGATATGCTGCGAGACCTACGGTTGTGGTTGACACGATGCAACCTACTCTTTATTTGGATGGTTGAGCCATACAACCCAGAGCGTGTCATGCGGCAGTTTGGTATGCATCAGGATATTCCCCCACCATCACCGAGACGCCTTGTTGCTGATGTTCATACGTAAGTTCGGTCACTGTAATATAAACAATGAATTGCACTTCAATTAATCTATTTTATTATTTAATAAAATTTATTGAATTGTAGACAAGACAATAAAGGCACGAGTTGTTTCGACTGGAGTCAGCGTAATCAAACATGGATTACGAAATGGATTGATGAAGCAGAGTCCGATGGAGTACGTGAAAATAGGTAATTACATATTTTAATTCATCTTATCATCATGTACCTTCTAATGTAATTTATCACTGATGCAGACGGTACAACGGTGAGATACTGCCAACGTATAATGAATGGTATCGCGCTAGCACACGGACTCTCCTCACCGGTCCCCCACCATCGAGTCCGACACACCTCACATGGGCCTCAGCTTACCAGCGTGACACTTCGGTACTTGTTATATAATTGTAATTAAGAAAATATGTGTTTATAGGCAATATTAATTTTTTTATTCCATTCAGATTGACGAGTTCAGGCAGATCGCACAGGACGCCCAGGACACTTTGAACTTGCCCAACATGGATAGTACGGAGGGAAAATCCATGGTAAAACGTATTTTTAATACTGCCATTAAAGGGCTTAGGCGTCTTGGTTGCAGCCGCCATGATGATGTCGTCAGTCGAGCATTCGACATGCCGGAGGCACCGTCGAACAGACCGAGTATGGTACGTGTGAGCCATCCATCCGCCACACCGACTGTACCAGTTCCCTCTACCTCGCATACATCTAATCCACGACGCGACTCATCTCTACTAGACCGATCACAGTCCGCACACATATCTCAACGCCATGGCGCCACACGAGTAATCAACTTGCACATACATTCCTCCTGAACTTACAACAATGACACATTTTTTTCCAATTGTATTAGGAGGACGATCATTTTCCGTCATATCCATCTGGACAACGATTCTCCTACACAGAAGGCGAATACTCGCAAAGATTCAACACTCAGGTATGCACATATTTAATATTACCTACCAACAAGTGATTATTTACATGCGTACTAATGACATGTCGTTGACGTTCGCAGGAATCTGTTGACCCTACGTGGTCTAACATGGGAGATGGTTTAGGCCACAATATGCCCCCATCAGCGGGGTCGTGACCACATGCAATCGCAATACCCAACTCAGGTTAATGCATGTTAATTACAGAACATGATTAGTGCGTGCATGTTTCTGACGGAACCGTTCGATACGCAGGAATCTTCTGTCCCGACATGGCCTGATATGACGCAGATGGAACCACAATACTACGGCAGCACTTCCCAACAACCTCGCAATGATGTTACTTGGGATAGTTGAAGAATTCTTTGGAGGTTCTATTTTAGGCACAAATGCTAGTTTGATTCCCCCAAATCAAGAATCCCGGTTCGTATTTCAGACTCCATCACCACCAAATGAGACACGTACGAGAGAATGAGGAAAATCAGTACGGCCGAGGTTTGCGCCAACATCGTGTACCAAATCCATGGTCACCTTCTGGTGGTAGGAAGAGACCACCACGCCGTCGTCGACAAGCGTGATATGTTGACGACTCTGGCATTTTAATATTATTTCTATCTATGTATGACCTATGTATGAGACATATTTCTATAATTTCGAATAATTATTCAACAAGTTTCAAAATAAGATACATGAACCTGCAAAAATACGGCTACTCACTACAACGGAATTTAAGATACAACGACAAAGTAAAACGGAATTTAACATACGTAGTTAGTACAAATATATCACTCTACTTTCCCTGCGTCCAGCGTGGCCATTTTCCGGACTTGTCGCCGCGTTCTTCTGGCGCTTGCGCCTCGGCAGCTCTTTCCCTTAATCTCTTCCTCTCCGCTTCACGGGCCTCTCTGCGCACCTCTTCCTCTCGCATACCTACGTGCAGCCTCATCATCCATCCTCTTCTGATTCACCTCACGATTTCGAGCTTGCTCCGCCCTTAATTTTTGTATCTGTCTCTCTCTTTCTGCTTTATCATTAGCAATAGCCTTTTCGAAACCTCCTCCTCATGGAACCATGCCCATGCACGCCGTTGTTTCTCCTCCACCTCGCGGCGTGCCCACTCCGGCTGCTCCTGGTCTATCCAGTGAAACCACATGCAAAGAGGCGGGGGAGACTGCAACACAAATAGTACGGTTAATCAACGAAAATTAATGACATATAAATAAAAAAATTAATCATGTTGTTACAACATACAGCAGGCCTCGAGGACGATGAACTTGTTTGTCTGCGTGGATCATGATCATAGCTCGCGCACATGAAATATTTCATGCCGAACTTATCTGAAAAATCAACCACCTCCTTCACCTTCGCAAGGCGGCCGCACCAACACCTCTCTGGCTCTCACCCCCGGTGGCAAGCTTGCATTCTTCCCCTTCATCGGCCTAAAATCCTGGTCCGAGCAAGGCACACTCATACTCACTCCAATATTTTGCGCACGAAGCAGATACGCGGAGAAGGCAAACTCTATCCTGCTGCTTCGATTTCTATGCAGGGAACCCGCCTTATATAGCCTTCAATTAGTGTGAGCAGTACCAAAAATTTGTGCAGAATGTCTAATTGCTGTGTCAGCACAGAACTCCTGCGCGAATAGGCTGCTTTCGGTGGTTAATTTGCTGTATCGAGCGAGAATCTCCGACAGCTTTACGTCTCGTCGCTGCGAAATCACACCAATGGAAATCAGTGCTGCACAGCCGGATGCTGCCGGCTTGCCTCTCCCGCGCGGGCGCGGTCGGCCGATTCCCGCCCCGGCTCGCATGGCGTGCATGGCGGGGCTCGCCGCCGGATGGGTTGGAGGCAGCCTCCACGTCGACCCGCCGCCGCACGGAGGGGCGGCATGGCCCACCGGCGAAGACGGCGAGCGGCGGCGCACGTCCGGCGCTAACGTGCCACCACGCACAGCGGCGGCGGGCCCCTGCCGCCACACACCCCGGCGGCATCCTCCACGTGTCGCTTGGGGGCTCTGCTGCCACACACAACGTGGTCTTTTTTGTCAATTTTGCTCAGAGGTGGTCCTTTTTGTCAATGAATTGGGGCAGGTGGTCTCTTTTGTCAAAATTTCCACTTGCAGCTGGCGGTGTGGTGAAGTCAGTTCTGTCTCTTGCAACAGCCGCCAGTGGAGGAGGCGTGTGGGCACATGAAATGGAAAGAATCTCTTCGTGGGCTTGCGAGGCATGGGGAACTTACCGGGCCTCTGGGCCATCGGTGGCGGCTACGATATAAGCATCGGCCATAGCGGTTAAGGCATCTTCACGGGGGAGCTCCTATTTACCGAGCTGGTCGGTGGCAGCAACCCACCGCACACCCTCCAGGGCGTATATGGGCTCGACCCATTAAGCGGATCGTCCGCAGACTTCAGGCGGGAGGCACTGGGCCGGCCCAGTAACATTTCTCTCCTTTCTTTCTTTTTTCTTCTGCTATTTCATTTGTGTTTTGCTGAATATGAACAAAATTTGAATCTAAACTTTCTGAAAATTTGAAAAAATTCAGAGTCTGAACATTTTTCGAATTTCAATATTTTCGCATTTGAAATATTTTGAACATATTTCAAATTTGAACAGATTTCAAATTTGAACGTTTTTCAAATTTGAACGGTTTTCAGATTTGAACTGTTTTCAAATTTGAACATTTTTGAATTTAAACATTTTATTTATATTTTCGCATTTGAATTTTTTTGAACAGATTTCAAATTTGAACGGTTTTCAAATTTGAACGATTTTCAGATTTGAACGGTTTTCAAATTTAAACATTTTTAAATTTAAACATTTTCTTAGTTTGAACAATTTATAAAAATTAAAATTTTCGAATTTAAAAAAATATAAACAAAACCGAAAACAGAAAAAAGAAAAGAAAAACATAAAAAGAAACCAGAAACGGAAAAAAGAAAAGGAAAAACGAACTACTACCAGCTAAACAGACATAAATGGGCCTGGCCCATACCCGACCAGGGGTGTGCGGTGGCCGGTAGCCACCGACCTGGTCGGTGTATAGGTTTTCCCTCTTCACCGTCGATACACTCATGTTCAGCGCCGTTGTGGGCAGTGCGGGAAGCATATATGACGGCAGCTTAGTGTTGGTGGTGTTGGCGGTATTCAGTTCAGGGGGTTCAGAGGCAGCTACGCATGGATACCTTGTTCGTCAGGCTCAGAGATGAAACCGGCGGTGGAGGTGCCAAAGACAGCACGCCTTGAGTTGTCATGATGGTCTAGTGCTCTGGGTATCTAGGACACGAGTGTTGGGTTGTGCATTGTGTAGCACGTGTGGTGCATGTTAGATCGCACACTCGTGTCATCTTAATGAATGCATACTACATCAATTTTAAATGAGTGTCATAATTTTATCTAGATACAGATATATCTAAACCTATTTTAATATGCGTATACGAGTACATGTAATCACAACACTTCTTCTAAAAGGGAGAGAGCACATGGTGCAAAAATGACTTGTTTTGTCCTAGGATTTTGTCATGGCACGACACAGTATTCGTGTGTGTGTGACTGTACGAGGAAAGGACACCAAGCATCTGGTGGTTGGCATATGTAAGTCTGTAGAAGTTTGTCGAGGGTAGTGGTTGAAATGTCTGATCATATCACCATACAATATACAAAGCGACTCTCCTCCACAAGCTCTCCTAGCTCAGCTTCCGAAGTGATTGAGCATTACAAAAATTATGTGTTGTATTGTGATCTAAATTCATTTTAAAAGGAGGCAATACGACGTGCCTTGCAAGGACGCCGATGGCGTTTGTAAACACTCACCCAGTATAGTGAAGTTTTGCTGTCTGGTGCGCGTGGTTTTTACCTCTCTTTGTTGGAGAGGGTTTTCCACGTTAAAATCTTGTGTCCCTTGTGCGGGTTCTTCTTTCATTCTTCGGTATTTGCTTGTCACTTTTATAACAGTTAGAAAGAGAATAGGATTATCCCCTCCTCCTCCATCTACCTTCCTTACTATCTTCACGAATGCCCCACCAACAATAATCTTGACCCACCTTAGTTCAGGGGCGGATCTAGCATCCCTCCTGCCCGGGCAGTCGCCCAGGCTTGGCGGTGGCGCGCCTGCTAGCATTTGTTACTTTCTATAGCAGTTTTGTTCTGAAAACATGCATTTTAAGCATGTTTGCGCGGGCTTTGTAAATGTTCTGCGTCCGCCACTGCCTTAGTTCCAAACAAATTGAACCATTTGCACGGCGAAGAAAAATAAGTCATCGGCATTTTTCCTGGTCTTCAATTTTATGTGCAAATGAGAGTAATCAACCCCCCTTTTGCCATGTGTACATGTCGGTACATGTTTCTTCATACAGATAAGAGAGTCCACCTAGCTGCAGATGAAATCTTCTAGAATTTTATATGCTTGTCCCCACTTTGAGGTGGACAACTTCATCTCTCAAATGAACTTTCCTCTACAGGGTCATCAAGAACATTGCCCTAAGGCTGGTCATAGTGGGGAGTAACTTAGATTAGTAACATATGTCATGTTACTAGTCTAGGTTATTACCTTCATAGTGGGTAGTAACTTATATGTGGTGTCATGCATTGTGTCATTTATTATGTTGTAGACTCATTTTGCCTTGGGGTGTGTGATGTTATGGTAACATAACTAGTTACCATCTCACTCTCTTTCTTCATTTATTGGCATGCCATGTCACCAAAATACCTTGAAATGTGTGATGTTAGGGCAGCCCCAACGCTCCACCATGTATGGTATCTAAAAGCTCCACATCAGACTTTTTGCTAGGTGTAGTGCTAATTAAGATGAGAGATGAGAAGATCGTATCTTCTTTTCGATACGTATCTTGTTCACAACCCCGAGGATAATTAACTTTCCATCCAATCAGATTGTGCTCTCTGCTCACTTTTCCTTCCGTGGCCCCGGGCTCATCCAATCCATGGACTTTGTCAAAACTACTGCAATTAATATGTTGACCCACATGTAGATACGAGCCATTGTGAAGCTTGTATCTAATTCTACATGCGGTGAGCTGGAGAGGCTTAGATACGGTTGGAGCATATCTGCATTGTGACCGCCCTTACTAGCTATGTTACTCCCACTATAAGGCTAGCCATAGTGCTAGTATCATACTCTAGCTAGTATCATGTATATTGGTCCCACAAAAATGCTGATGTGGCAGCTAATTAAGGAGGAGAGAGGAGATTAGAGTACTCCCTCTTTCACAGTTTATTAGGCGCGCGCGTACCCCTAGGTCATCAATTTAACCTATATAATTTAAATTATATAATACAAAAATTATATCATTAGAAAATAGAACATCTGAACTTTCTAATGATATAATTTTTATAACATATAACAAATGCTAACATGATCAAATTTGCGACCTAGGGGTACGCGCGTGCCTTATAAACTGTGAGAGAGGGAGTAACATAGGTAGATACTGTATCATAGCGCATGTCACGAGAAAAGTTAATGCCAAACAAATCTTGTGCACAAATTTACATTGAGATTCTAAAAAGCAATAAATATAGCATGACTATGATACTACTACTCCGGATCGGATTAACCGGCGTACTTGAGAAATCTCTGGGACCAAGGTGTTTTCTGATTGGCTGTGAAAAAGAGAGGAGGAGCGGTTTTATCGAGAGGAGGAGCGGTTTTATCGAATGCTAAGGATCATGGACAGGCCCCACCTTTCATAGTTTTGCATGCACTCCCGCACTTACAGCTGCGCGTTCACACCATCTCCCGTTCCCACTTGCATATGCAAAGATCAAATCACACTTGCATGCAAATCACACTCACGCGAGGCGCACAGAAGCCGAAAGAAACGGCCGCGAACGGACGCGCTAAGGCTGCTCATAGTGGGGAGTAACATAAGGTGGTGTCATGTATAAGTTATTAGTTCATGTTACTACCTTCATAGTGAAAAGTAACTTAGAGATGGTATCATGCAAAGTCCCATTTATTAGTTTGTAGACTCATTTTATCTTGGGGTGTGTGATGTTATGGTAACATAGCTAGTTACCACCTCCCTCTCTTTCTTCATTTATTGGTATGTCATGTCACCAAAACACCTTGAAATATGTGATGTTACTACCTAAGTTACTCCCACTATGAGCAGTCTAATTAAACGACAGTGAATGGTATGCGCCTAAATCAGCCAGAGAAAAAGAAACTGCATGGTTTGGCAAGGGCGCCGGTTAATCTGGTCCGGAGTGAGTACTTCATGATACTAACCACTATAAAGATAATATCATACACAAGTATCATATGCATGATACTACTACATGATACTTACCACTATGATCAGCCTGAGCAGTCTAACATAATTGTCTTATCGATTTTGACATTGTACTCACGTTTAGTTTTCAGTGCCATGTACTATTAAGGTATATATTTTGCAGGTCAAGATTTAAGGTATATATGTGCTAGAGTTACTCTAAGAAGGTCACCTACCTCCATTTCATGGAAATTTAATGGTAGGCTAATTACCCGCACTGGGCTCACCGACTCGCCGTCGTACTCCTCCGCCCCTTAAACAGTGAGCTCCACCACCACATAAGTGCACTAGCATAACACGTCATGCATACACAACACACGAGGGAGCGAGTAGAGAACCCAAATTGTAGCTACTAGCTAAAGTCACGCATCCGAATAACATCGTTCCGAACCTGCTCTGCGTCGCGCCGGCCAGCACCGTGCCTGTAGCTGGCGCAGCTCGACGAAGTACCCTCTTCTTCATGTGCATGTGCGGCATCGGGAACCTGCCGGGCCACCCTCCTTTTGGCGGCGGCTATGATTTGGGCTTCAGCAACAATGGCTCTGGCGTGTTCATTAGTACCAAGAGCACACTCAGCGGCGTTGGGGGCAGCGCGGGCAGCCCCAGCAAGATTTGATGTGTCAGTGGCGCAGATGTTATTTGGTTCAGTAGCGACGGCACCCCGTTCGGCAGATACGGTCATGGAGGAGGTGCGGGAGGCAGCATGGCTTGCGTTGTCGCGGCGGTCGACCTAGCTAGGAGACGAGTGTTCGGGTGTGCATTCTGCACCAGCGTGTGCGATGCATGTCGGATCGCAGGCTCTGCTGCTCCTGCTGCTGATTGGTATAACGAGGTGTTTCGTGCGCACTTTCGCAGTTCTTCTGCTGTAGCCAGAAGGCCATGGGCGGGCTGTCCTTCCCGATCCAACTTCATTCACCAATCGAACTGCTCCAAAGGAGTCAGATTTTCGATCACTGAGAGGTTCGACAATTGGTTGTAATAGTAGGCGATAATGCTACACCTACGGAGGTTTACGGAAACTTAGGCGCTGACTTAGACGGAATCGCACGTGGCCGTGAGAAAAAAAAAACAGAACACGCGAGAATTTTGCAACTAAAAATGACGCCCCGCTAATTTTGCAACAAAATGCTGAAGCAGCATACGTTCTGCTCTTGGTTCAGATCGACCACGCCCAGGTTCCTCCATCACGCCGCCGCGAACGGCCGGGCGAGTTCACCATCTTAGTCAATCCACAGCAGGCCACGCCATGGTGCCGTCGAGGGACGCCGGACGTGGATCCTACTAACACAGCAGCGAACTACACCTAGCTGCTGGGCGATCTTTCTAGGGCAGAGAAACAGGTTGAGATCAAACCCAGATTAGCTTGCCTCATCCTTGTCCATCTGCATCAATTATCTCGTTATCAGAGATATCAGTACAAGCTATATTTCCTATCTGTTCCCGTAGATTGCAATGCATGATGTACTGCCTGAAACTGCAAATCTGTACTGTATGGAGGTAGTGTAGTGTATTTAGTTTAGCAAGTACTTATACATGTTTTAGGGGATAATGATCACAATGCACACAAGTAGTAGTCCATTACCTCCAGTCGCAGTAGGAGTGTTCAGTTGTTGAGTTGGTCTCTGACTATACTGTATACTACCTCCGTCCCAAGGAATAAGACGTACGCGTATTCCAAGATGAACTTTGACTATAAAAATTTAGCAACAAAATCTTGGTTATATTATACTCCCTCCGTTCCTTTCTATGGTACCTATAGATTTTTGGCATTTGTTTCAGAATATAAGGTTGTAGCTTAGCTTTTTCTCAATTACCCCCTCCCCGTTCAACTCCCAAATCGTTCAGCTCCCAAAATTGTTATGGTAAGTTAGGAAGATATGAATTTCCCAAATTTTACGTTGATCTCAAATCGTTCAGCTAAGGGTCTTGTGTAAAAATACTTTTGCGCTAATTTCCGTGCCAAAAAACAATAGGCACTATAGAATGGAATAGAGGGAGTATGTAATTAGTATCGTTGGATTCGTATTGAAAAACACATTCTAAAGATGTTAATTTTATACAAACAATCTTTATATATTTGAAGTAATACTTAATCAAACGAAAAAAACGTAAAATGACGGCGCCTTATTCCTTGAATCGGAGGTAGTATTGTTTGTTTCAGGTACTTGTTGCAGTCAATATAACCTAACCCACGCGACCCTAACCTAACCCACACAACCCTGGTGGCGGCAACACCGCACCGCCCGGGGATTCCGACAACAAGCCTCTCTAGCGCCCTTCCCATCGTCCTCTCCTCCTTCCGCCGCTGCCGAAGGCGTCGCCGGCCAAAGGCTGCACGGCGCTGGGAGCGGCCAGGGGTGAGAGGCGGCACCCTCCACACCTCTGTATCTGCTATGATGTGTGGCGTGACGTCGGCCGGAGCTACGGTTGAGGTGGCGAGGTCTCGACCTCCTCCTTTAGACGGCGACGATGGCCGGCGGCCCTGCTTCATCATCTGGGCGTCGGGGCGGCGGCCTCGGGCATGGCTGTGGCGCCTTTCTCCTTCGGAGGAGGACGGCCAAGATGGGATCGAGTGTGGTGGATCTTGGGATCCCACACTGATCTCCGGCGGTGAGGATCCAGTCGGGGATGAGCTTTAAGTGATGGGGCAGCCGGTGAGAACCGCACCTCGACCTCGGTCTTGGTGGATGATGGCGGCGTCGCTTCACGTAGTTACCTTGTCAGAGGCATCGTCTTTGCGTGTCTCGTCATTTCTTTCGGCTTGGCATGAATAATGGTGGCTGTCCTAGGGTTCCTCTTGTGTGAAGATGAAGACCTTCCTGAGACCGGTCCTTCTTGATCTAGCCAGAATGTTGAGTTCCGGAAGGCTCCACCGACGAATGTAACAGTGCCACTATGCTTGGAGTTCACTGGATGGGTGGTATTCGGTCGTGCGCGTCCATGCTTTTATTCCGAACGTTTGGTTCTGGAAGGAGCGGCGCGAAGCTCAGTTCTGTGTTGCCAGCAAGTGACATTTTGTCCATGGTGAAGTCAGTGTTGGAGAATTTCATGTTGCTAGGATGTGCTATATTATCAAATGAAGACATTCCCACATTCGTTTGGTTATTACTACCAGCGACATGAATGCAACATATGGAGCAATTCAGGTATATATGTCGCATGGATTTATTTCTGTTAAGTATTTCGACATCCAAATTCACCTTCTATCTTGGATCACTAGCGAAGCTACCACCATCCACAAGACGTACCAGTTTCCTCTCGTGGCTTCTGAAGATTCACTAGGGACCTATTTCCTCTTTTCTTCAGAAGGTATATCTTGACATCTTCGACTTAAAATGTAGCCAGCCTCATAACACTGAAATTGTTAAACCAAAGTCAACATTACCATGGCCGCAAACAACCTTGCAGAGAGATCAAGCAAAAGAATTGAAACCCTATCATTGTTTTGTAAGGACAAGTTGAGAAACAGAAACATGAATCAAAACAGACCTGCCGATTGTGACTCCCGGCAACGAGCAGTATCAGAAGCCGGAGGCAAACGGAGCAGCTCAACATCAGTGGAGCGAAAATTTGCGCATCGTGCCTTCTTCAGAGATTTCCGCCGGAGAGGGATACGTCGACGTGCTACTTCCGATGAGGGTATGCTCGCCGAGCCGCCGACTTTGAGGGGAAGGTCGCAGCCCAGTTTTACCAGTTGATAACAATAAGAAAATTTGGAAGATGAAGATACCATTAAAAATCAAGATTTTTGGATGGTACCTTCGTCGAGGAGTTATTCTTACTAAAGATAATCTTGTTAAGCGGAATTGGCACGGAAATTCACGGTGTGTTTTCTGTCATCATGACGAAACCATCAAACACCTTTTCTTCCGGTGCAGTTTTGCGAAATCTATATGGTCAGTCATCCAAGTAGCGTCTACCCTGTATCCCCCGACTAGTGTGGCAAATGTCTTTGGCAATTGGCTTCATGGTGTTGATTCAAGGTTTAAGTTGCTTCTTAGGGTGGGGGCGCTTGCAGTTATCCGGGCGCTATGGCTATGTAGAAATGACAAGATTTTTAACGATAAAAACTGTTCTTTGTTGCAGGTCATCTACGGATGTACAGGTATTCTCCGTTCATGGTTACCTCTTCAGCGGGCGGAGAACCGAGACTTATTTACGGAGGTCTGTACACGGTTGGAGGCTACGGCGAGGGATACTTTTTCCCGACATGGGTGGCAGCATAGTCTACGGATTGAAGCTCCACACTCGGCTTAGGCGTTATATAGTTTATCGTCTCGATATGTATTTCGCCTTTTTCCTTTTATTACTCGTTCTGGACTATTGAAACAGCTGTGTGCATCCTGGTTATGCAGAGGCTGGATGTAATTGCTTATCTAAGTAATAAAACATCCTTTATCGAAAAAAAAAGGTCGCAGCCCAGCTGCTGAAGAGGGGCAGCTCGTCGCGCCGCCCATGGCTGGGGGAAGTTCGCTGCCCAGCTGCCGAAGAGGTGCAGCTCGCCGCGCCACCCATGGCGAGTGACATGCCGCTGCACTGCTCCCGCCTACCTCCGCGGCCGCCGCCGCCTAGTCTTAGGTCGCCGCTCCGTCGCTTGGGAGATATGGGGATAATTTAGTTACTGCGTACTCTTTTTGGCTGATTTTTCTTTCGAAGGGAAAAGGGAAATACCACGCTGGCCCGCCACGTACGTTACCTCAGCAGCAGGATTCGTCCGTAGGTGTAGCATTACCGAATGGTAGTACTCCTCGGTAATCCCAGCTCAGCGTGAAACAAACTGCCGGCAGAAAGTAGGCTTTTTTACGGTAGCGAGTGACAAATCTCGACTGTCCAATTGTCCGTTTTGATCAATACTTCTTGATTAAATAAGCAGTATTTTTCACTAAATGGAAGATTCGGCAGATGCAAAAAGACACGCACTCATCTAATATAGAAAACTTCCTTCCTTAGCTTGACATTTCATATAATTGCTTCTTTAAATTCGTTATACTAGTTTAATAGCTCACAAAATCGGATCAACACTTCACGAAATCAAGAATTGTAGGGTAGAGAAAAGTTATATGTGTCGTGCCACTAGTAGCCTCCTTACTCTAACAAAAGGAGATATAGGAAAGTTTAAAGGACATCTCTAAATCTGGGTCAAGATATGTAATAATTTATCAAGTAGGACAGAAATAGGCTCACATGGAACTTAGTGTATGATCGAGAGTTCTCAGCGTTAACTAGGACTTAGCAAATTGCCAATCAATTTAGGAATAGAAAAACAAAGTTTACAATAGTTAGGAATGAGTGTCTACCACACGCTGAGGAGTACATATGTTAAAGATGATATCACGGAGGAGACGGTATGATGCATCAATCGAGCGATTTTAATCATTTACTACCAATTTTTGAAGTCATGACAGCCAACTCCGCTTTGTTAATTTAATACTAAGTACATATTCAGTTTAATTGATTCTTTTCTCGTATGCTAATCTCATGTAGTTTGATCGGATGATCTTCAGGGCGTAAACCCATGATCTGGTCTTCAGTAGTTGGATTCGGCAACGGTGACATAACCGTTTCATTCCTTTTTTCGGAAGTGTTGCTATCGAAAAACGGTATGTTGCAGTTCATGTGTTTCCAAGAGTGGTGGTTCATGTTTCCACATGTTTGTTGTGTGCCATCGCTTTGGGGTGACTCTTTGGGGTCCTGATTTTTCCCCCTTTTGATTGTTTGCAACTATAGTGTCTTGACTAGCTCTTGATATCGTGTTGGTGCATAAACCCGATGTAAGCGGCATCTTCTTCTCGGTAATATATTTCCTTTATTAAAAAAACATGAAGCACAAAAAAAAACTAATAGCTTCAAGATTTCCGCCTCAAATTGTAAATATGTGTATGTCAGTGGTAGCCTTGGTTACACACACAGGTTGGATCATTTATCATGTGGACCGCGTTTCCCGGAGGCCCGTTGGAGGTGACCCGGGGGCGTTTCTGGGCGCTCTCCTCCGATGATGACTCCAGCGAGGACACGCCGTCGCCGGCCAGGGACTCGACTCCCTCTCTATCTACGTTATGTAGGACACCGACGGAGGAGGCCTGCTCGCTGTTGTTGTAGGCGTAGTCTGCGGTTATCCGATGTGAACAGAAGAGACAACGCCAACGCGAGGCGGCTCTGCTATTACGATCAGGTACATCACTGTTTCAAATTTCTTCAAATTGTTCTACGCCGTCATCTGTTGCAGATTCAACGTCGGGGAGGAAGACCAAGATCTCATCACCGATCCTGCCACCGACTACTTTTCTTCTTCAAGATTTCAATGCGGCTGAGTGGGTGCAAGTGCATCGCCGGAGGAGGAAGTGGGCAGTCTAGCGTCAATGCCGATGCAGGCTGCCGGCGAGATCTCATGATGTGTCATTGCATCCGAAAATGACTGGTGATCCCCAATCGAAAGCCGCTGGCTCCCTTCATCTCGCCGAGTGTTGTCGCTCCGCCTGTGGTCGCTATGCCTCCCGGAAACACGGTCCACATGATAAAGGATCCAACCGCTCCTCGATGACTGCTGGAGATGATCATATGCATGTTAAATGTAATTACACATGCATCTGATCCCCGAGCGATTCACCGGATGTTTGCCTTGTGAGAGTGATCTCTAGTGGATCTAATCGTGGATGGCAATCGATCACCATTCAGTAGAGGATTGGAACTAACCAAGGCTAAGAAAACTGGCGTTGAGGCGTTTACATAAACAAAACGATCAAGGACCACTAACACTACACAGCATTCAAAACTCACCTGCCCCGGTCTCCCTGTGATACGTACACCTCTTTACTGATTTAAAGTTCTATATAAACGGTAACCGCTATCACACCACTAACTCCAGAAGTGCACCAGTAGCACCGATCCATAGTTGGCTAGCTAGAGCGGCTCCATGGCGACAGGTGTGGGCAGGCTCGTGCATGTTGCAGCTGCGGCGTGGCTGGCGCAAGAGCGGACGAGGAGAAGGACCTATTTGTTGGCATGGGAGGCATTGTGGACCCGCCAGGCCGCCCGGCCGTCGTTACCAATGGCGCCGGCGTTTTTTTCAGCCTTGACGACCTTGGTGGCGGCGTGGGGATTCGCTCACTAGGAGGGAGTGTAGGCTGCGCCGGTACGGGTTGTGTGTATCCCGTATCATAGTTCGGCCATGACTGACGTGTCCTCAACTCCTGCGTTTGTCCTCCCGAACTGACAACTCCAGCATTTTCCAACTGACTAGCTAAAGTGGCATGAGTGCATGACCAACAACTATCATAGCTAAGTATATTCGAAAACGAATCTAGCTACCGACACCAATTTCATACATATAGCGTTGTATTCATCTCAAGTAATTCTTGGTCAAAGGATTGTCTTAATTTTTTTTTGGGAACAGAGTATATACAAACTATTTTAAATAAAAATATATTTTCCGATGTGATTTGTACACGCATGCGCACACACACAAATGAGTGGAGATAAGTAGAGTTTGTTTTGTCTTTCTTCAGTTATGTATTTGATTTTCCACATGAAGTTGTAATGTATTATCTAACAGAAGTTTTACACATCTATCAGCGGAAGGAAAAAAGAGAATTTTGGCTCGGGAGGCAAAATGCCGCACTCGCAACATAGATGGCAATCCAATATTGAACATGTGATTCATGAGTGGTACTATGGTGGTCGGTTGATTATTTAAAAGTTTATTTTTTATAAACCAGTAAGCAATAAAAACGGTTTTGCTATGTCTCAGTGAACTGAGATTTTCTTATGTCTAAGTCACTTACAAAAAAGTGCTTGAGTTGCACTTTTCTGTTAAAAAAGTGCAATTGCACTTTTCTACCAGAAATGTGCAACTGGACCGAGTTGCACTTTTCTTTGAACTGCAGTTGCACTTTTCTGAGGTGACTGAGACTTAAGAAAATCTCAGTCAACTTAGACATAGACACACCCCAATAAAAAAACAACGCCTATGGCCATCTGTCCAAACGACATTCGAAAACAACCCATAGTAGTTATTTTCCAAGGAACAAACTGACATAGCCATTTGAAACTAATCAACTTAAAACATGCATGATCAGTAAAAAATCTAATGTATCTAGCCTTGTAATTAAATGCCTTATTTTGGACTAATTCAGCAATATAATGAATTACTCAAATATCCAAGTGTCACTATTTTCACGGAGATTTTATTTGCCATAACATGGCAATATGATCTTGCGGGTGTAAAAAAATAATAAAGCAAGATGGATACTACCTGGAAAACCTCTAGAAGAAGTTATTTTTGATGACTACGCTCATTTACATCCTTCCAACCGCCCCAGCCTCGGAGTCGTACTCTGCTTCCTATTTAAACCGCGAACTTCACGATGACACAACTGCTATAGTAGAGCACCTCACTTGCACAACACAAAACAGAGAGACCGAGTACAAAATATAGCTGCAGCTAGCTAGAGCCTATAGGCAGGCCAAGAACATTGCACCCATTCTAGTTAGGTACCGCTCGCGCAAGACAAGGCGATGGCCAGAACCGTACTTGCAGCTGGCGGTGTAGGTGAAGTTGGCCCTTTCTTCCGGCGACAGCCACCATTAGAGGAGCCGTGGGCACGTAAGATGGGAAGAATCTCTTCGTGGGCTTAGGAGGCATAGGGAACTTGCCGGGCCTCTGGGCCATCGGCGGGGTCTACGACATAAGCTTTGGCCATAACGGTTATGGCGTCTTCACCGATGACATGCTCCTGGTCGGTGGGGTTGGGGGCAGTGCAGGAAGCATACGACGGTAGCAAAGCGTCTGTGGTGTTAGCGGTATTTGGTTCAGGTGGTTCCGAGGCGGCGACACAACAACACCTTGTTCATCGGGCTCAGAGGTGGAACGGTGGTGGAGGTGACGGATACAACATGGCTTGAGTTTCCGTGATGCTCTAGGTCTCTACGTAGCTAGGACACGAGTGTTGGCCGCGCTTTGCATTTTGCAGCACGTGTGGTGAAGGCGCATGTTGGATCGTACGCCCGTGCCATCGTACACATGGCTAAATGTAGTTACGGATACATACTAATCCCGTGCGGCTCGATCACCAACTAGTTTCCGTGTGTGAGTTACCTCTGAGTGTTTTAGTACTGGTTGGCGACAGATCCCCGTTCTCTAGAGGATGGAGTTAACTAATTGTGGTCAACATATGTATATAAATATATATATATACACACACACACCACGTATGGTTGTCAATTTGGATGATAACATGCGTCAGCAATGACCTCCTTAGGTAGTTTCAAATTTATTTGGTGCATGGCTGGTCATGATCATTATTTGTACAATTATGTTTCGCACAATCTATTCATTACCTTGCTTCTGGATAACTTGGATCCACGATTTCCTCACTTAATCCATATTGGTTTTGTTCTTAGCATTTATGTGCAAATTCTTAGCATCTTTGTTATATGTGTAATATTTTAGTGTACTCGAGGCACCCATTAGTGCATATTATGTTACTAGTGGTGTTGTGAAGCTTAATAAATGTTACTAATTATGTTACTGTAGGTATAAAATTATGTTACTACCAATATTCTATGTTTATGAAAATATGTTACCGATGCTGTTACTATAGTTACAAATATGTGCTACTAACGCATCTTGTAACACATAATATGCATGTTACTAGAACATATATTGTAACATTGTTTCCAATATATGGTAACAATTATCATGTGTGACTAGGGACACCACTTAGTAACACGGCCTAATGGAACATATTTCGGAATCTGTTACTACATGGCCTAGTAACACAGTTTTGGACCTGTAGTAACATAAGACCGTGTTACCAAAGCTCTGTCCTGTTGTAGTTACAAGATCTAAACATGAGGCATAAAGAGGAGAAGACAACCATCTAGCTACTGCTAACGACCCGTAGTCCAGGGATGAACTACTCACACATCACTTCGGATGCGGGCATGGTGATGAAGAGGACTTCGTTGATGATCTTCGTCTCCGGCAGGGTGCCGGGAAGAGCTTTAGAACCCTCCCGAACTAGGGTTGCAGATGGTGGCGGCGATGAAACTTTTCATGGATGGAGCCTCGGGTGTATGGGGTTTTCCCGAGAATATCAATATATATGCGAAGGGGCGATGTCAGTGGACGCTCAAGGGGCCCACACCTGCCCTAGGCGCGGCCAGGGAGTGGCCCACGCATAGGGGGTGTGGCCGCCTCCTGGTGTTTCTCCGTCTCCCATCTAGACTCTGTCTCCATGACAGAAAAATAGGAATATTTCCTGTACAACTTTTCTGAATACAAAAACAGCAGAAAACAAGAACTGGCACTGTACGTGGCATCTTGTTAATAGCTTAGTTCCCAAAAATACATAAAAATGTCACGAGGTGTAAACAAAACATATAGCAATTGGTGTAAAACAAGCATGGAGCATCAAAATTTATAGATACGTTTGAGACGTATCACCGGGAGTAAACGGTTTCGCGCCGGAGGCAGCCTGTCGCAACCCCTTTAGTCCCGGTTGGAGAACCGGGACTAAAACCGTGTGGGCATCCTAGCCGTTCGAACCGGGACTAATGTGAGCATTAGTCTCGCATCCAAACACGAAGGGGACTAATGCTTGGGGCAACTCTGAAGGAAAGGCACTTTTGCTACTAGTGGGAGTGTCCGATAATAATGCATATAAGAAGGAAATGGAAGGGAAGGGAAGGGATGGTATGTGACCATGTGTTGTCGCTATGCATTTCTACTATTCCGTCTAAATCCATAAAAGGTATCGGAGCATTAGTTTATTTTGGATAAAATTAAACTAAAACTCCAACACTTATTATGTATTGGAGGGAGTAATTTATTTCGCCTTCATCTTTCCTAGTATGATCGCCAATTATTTGAACTTCTCGAGTCATATATAAAAAAATATTATGTTAGAGTTTTCTCCCATTGATGATAATTTTGGCAGAATATGCATGGTCTTCTCATACCAGCAGGCGAAGGAACACCAGAATTGACTAATTATTTTCCCATGGCGTTCACAATTGCACGTAATTGGCTAATTATTTTAGTGTGCACACCTTATAATATTTTCCATTTTTGTTCACAATTGCAAGAGCGGAAGTGCCCCCAGCTGCAACGAGTGGCTTCTTCCCTTCGAGTATTCCAGCCGCAGCATGGTACACGGCGGTGGTGACCCGACCAAGGTGAAGGAGTGAAATCTATCCATTTTTTTCTTTGCAAGGTATATCACCGTCCACCGAGACAAACAAATAAGCAAAAAAATCTATAGATTATCTTTTTGTGTGTATTTCTCATTAGTATAACGACCAAATGGAACTATATTGCAAATGTGTGTACACGTATGGTGTACTCTCTCTGTACCGAATTACTTGTCTAGGATTTGTTTAGACAAATCTGCGACATCTAATTTGGGACACAAGGAGTATTAGATGTGCAATCACATATAATTAAAATATACCACTATATTTTTAGAAAGTCTTAAGCTGAGAATACATCTGCTACTATCATTGTCGAGGGTGCTTCTCGGCAATGCCCACCTTTTAGGGCTTAGGGTTCACGAAATCCTGCAGGCTGACACGAGACATCGGATACCAAACAGACAGAGAGGGATATTTACCTAGGTTCGGGGCCCTCGATGAGGTAAAATCCTTACTTCATGCTTGTCTGATCTTGATTATCGAAATTATCAGGTTACAATGGAGTAGCCGAAAGCTAAGACTAAGATCTCGTCGAGAGTCTAAGATTTCTAATGACCTAGCTCTTGACTTGGGGTGAATATGGTTGTGGTGATTGTGTGTCCCTCGGTAGACCCTCTCCTGGCCCTTATATTACAGGCCAGGTCTCGAGAGTTCTGTCCGGGTTCGACTAGGTTATAAAGAGTTTCTATGTCTAAACTTTCCTTGTTCTTCGTCTCCTTGCCTTGTTCATCAAGTATCTTTCTTCTAAACCGACATATCGGCCCACCTTGGTCGGTAGATGATCTTCACGGGCCACTGGTTGGTCCGTAGGAGGTAGCATAATATTGGTTACCCGAAGGGTAATGCTCACATCAGTCATGGTTCTGCATGTAGTACTAGTCGGTTCAGAGTAAAAATGTCTACAATGTCTGCAATTAGCATACGGCTGGTTCAAACTAATCAGGTGGGAAATGAGATGAAGCGTTGAACACATACAACGAAACTATATACGTCGTTTGCGACCATCCAAAATAACAAGGGCCGAGTATGAAAACTTCTTTTGTGAATGCCGTACCATTCGCAAACAATTCGGCAAAGTGAATCGTGTGTGAAATTTCACCCTTTGGCACACGGTTTATTTAGCGTGTGCGATATCGAGACCCATTGACCACCCATACATAGTGACGGTTCTGTATATCGTGTGTGAGGGGCCACTTTGGTTGTGTGTGAATGTCTATTGTGTACTAGTCAGGGTATTTATCTATATAGATGCAGATGCTAGGCAGAGATGCATTATTTATTTATTTTGTTGGCATGCCCAACATCTTAGCCATGATTTATTATAATTTCATAGTGGATGATGTTTTTGGTTTATTTCTCAAATGATATTGATTCTTGATGCCAAACAGAAGTTGGATGGTTTAATCCCTGATCCAACTAGGTAGCTATGGAGATCTCACCTTGACCCCTACAATAATTATCCAGGAGTGTCATGCTATTATGTGGAGTAGATGATGAGCCTATTTAAACTCCACCACGCCACAACTCCACAAGTATACAAGTAGCAAAGATCTCATGTGCACACCACACAAGGGAGCGAGAGGCTCCATGGTTAATTAGTAGTGCGGGCAGGAGACCGTGCCTGCTGCAGCTGGCAACGCGCCGGAGACTTCGCCTTCTGTCGTCGCCGTCGTAGAGAACAGCGCCGCAGTGGAGGCGCCGGAGAAAAATATGTTCGTGGGCCTGGGAGACATTATGGACCTGCTGGGCCTCCCAGTCGTCGGCGGCGGCTACATCAGGGGCTTCTGGAACAACGGCGATAGCCTATTTCGCAGCGTGAGACAACCTGCTGGTAGGGTCAGAAGTACTCATCGTGGGCCGTATCCCTTCCAGTGAAGCCTTACGACAGTGCTACATTTCCACGGGCTCGCTGGTAGGAGCAGTTAACTACCTGTCGTAGGGCGTCTACAACTGTACATTAGACGTGACAAGGAATTGAGCATGTTTAGTATGTAAAAGTTTGATTTTGTCGTGGTTGTGTATGTGTGCGCTTCGTTATCCATCATGTATATAGCTAAAATGGTACGTCGTGTGACAACTCCTGTGTTTAAGATCCCGAACTGAGAAACTCCACTTTATGTGCTTGTGCGGGGCGTGTTGTGTTTGGGTGGCTGCACTTGCGTGATGGTAGCATGATGACACATGACTTGCCTCTAACTTGGAGAGATTTACTAGTTACTACCAATGTCATTTTCTATCATTAAAACTGAATATTTAGAAATCAAGATGTTGATCTGCCAGTAGTGTGGTGTTTCGGAAACCTCCCCCGGCGAATTTTCCTGGGATTCATGCCTGGAGATTGCTGGATCGGGTGAGATTTGGTCGTGCGCACCCGTGTTTTTCTCTGACCATTTGGTTTCACAGGGAGCGTTTTGAAGCTCTACTGGTTGTTAATATCATGGGGCACGTTCTCGTTCCATGGTGTGGAAGGAGAATATCATGGAAGTCAACATCTAAGGACTAGTAATGGTGTTTCGAGTCTTTGTAACGATGAGAAAATGGTTTGGTGATTCATGACTTGAAGCATCGGAATGCAAGTGCATTGGTAAAAACTATGATCTATGATGAGGCCATGATAGCGCCTTTGCATTGTTTTCTTTTTGAATGCGTCGTTCTTGGAGAAGCTGGACTTCTATTGATGTTTTGGTAGTGTTAGTAATATTGTTTTAAGGAATAGATTACTGTAGGGAAACTTATCTTTTTTGTAATTCTTTTTTTTTTGTTGTTTGTGTGCATCGTAATACCGATAAGGCAATGCGTTATTGCAGAGGCTGAGCCTAAATGGTATTTCCGTGATAGTAATATATGCTCTTCGTCAAAAAAAAAAAAAGATTTGTCTCCAGACATATCTCTAGAATATTATACATATAGTCAATAGAAAGAGGGAGAAATATACAAAGAGGCGCCGCACACATCGTCTACCCGCGTGACGCTTGCGTGTCCGTTCGATACGGAAACCGCTCCATCTAAAATAATGTCCTCTGCCTTATATCCTCGGCCCGCTCCAAACTAGTCACAGCCACACAAGCTGCTTTCTCGCTCTCTGAATAGAATTTCTCTTTTCTCATTCCCAATTTCCCCTCTCTATGTTTCTTCTTTCAACAAGAAATCGAGCGAGTGAGATGTGTAGAAGGAGATGGGGCGGAAAGAGGCGAGGAGATGCAGGAGATCGAGACGGAGGTTTTGATTCCTTTCTCTGGTCTTCATCAGGTTGGGGTGCCATGGGGAATAGCACCACCCGGAGAGGACAGGGTGTCAAGTGGGATCCCACCTAAATCCCACTTGTAGTGCATTTTGATTTTTTAGTGTAAATTTTGATACTAGAATTTAAACTAAAAATACAAAATACACTATAAGTGAAATCCCACCGGGATCCCACCTTAACACTCTAGGTGAGGTTGAGGTTGTGCTGCCTTCAGCCGGTGGGGGCACCACAAGGAGCAGTACCATGCCAGGACGACATAGGCACTGCACATTGCAAGGATGCGAGCCGTGTGACCCGAGGTTACGAAGACCATCGATGTGTGAGGTTGCAGCCCGAGGGCCACCGGTGGTGCCACGCTGCAGGAGGTTGTGTCGTGGGGGGGGGGGGTCTCAAAGGGATCTCGCATGGGCTGATGGCCGCCGCCCACGCTGGTTACCGAATCTGCTGGGATGGAGCAGCAACCTCGGGGGTCAACACAAGTCGCGTGCTGCAGTCATTGTAGGGCGGCGATGCTATGGACATGGTGGCGATGCACTTAATGAGGTCCCTCCGAAACTTTAGGATATGGCGATGGTGCTGATGCAGTGGGATCTCTAGGACATGGAAGTTGAAGGGAATACCATGCCACTGCGGTCTACCCCGTCGCCCCTGGTGTCGTTGTACCGACGGAATCTGCAAGACAACATTAGTGTTCTTTGTGTTGGTCATTTTTGTTGACCGTTGATAACTTGATAATTTGGTAGCTATTAATTAACCACTGTGTAATGTCATCTATGCATTCTAATAATTACAATATGGAAACTACTTATCGTGTCTAACATTTAATGTGACAATTAAATACTTAATATGGAAATTGCATAGATAATATCCTAAGATAATATGATATTAGACATGACAAGAAGGCAACACCATGGCAATTGCCCAATGACAACCCCCTAACCAAATACACATAATCTAGTAATTACACTAGATAAACAACCTGAGAACTTAGTAGCTAGTTTTAAACAATCGGGTAGTTATTTGTCATGAACCTAGTAATCCAAGTAGCTTATGACTTGTATCCTCCATGTAGTGTCGCCAACATTTTTGGGAATTGGTTGCACGACATTGATCACATGTTTAGAATGTTTCTTAGGGTGGGAGCGCTTGCTATTATTTGGTCGTTTTGGCTATGTAGAAATGATAAAGTTTTTAACGATAAAAATACTTATCTTATGCAGGTTATATACAGGTGCACAAGTACATTTCATTTATGGTCGTCTTTTCAGCCGGTGGAGAATCGCGATCTATTTACGGATGTCTGTACACGGTTGACGGCCATGGTGAAGGATACTTTTTCCAACATGGGTGGCCACATAGTCTCCACATAGGACCACCACCATAGGCTTTTTTAACATTTCTCAATGCTAATGTGTAATTCTCCTTTTACTTTTCTTTTTCAATATTTGGATTTGGTCATGGTTGTGTATATTCTAGTTATGTAGAGGCTGGGTGTAATACTTAAACCTTTTAAGTAGTAAAGCTCCCTTTATCGAAAAAATTTATTTGTCATGAACCTACTAATTCTTTTTGGAAAATCTAATAGTGGTTGTTTCTAATTAATGAACCTACTAATTCTTTCAAGAAATCTGGTAGCTAGTTTCTCAACAATTAGCTAGATGTTTCTCATAGTCCTGGTACTTCATTTAGGGCCACTTCTTTTGGTTTTCTGGAGCGGCTTCAAGGTCTAGACAGCTGAAAACCCAAAAGAAGGGAAAATTTCTAGCGGGCTGATGACCCACAAGTATAGGGGATCGCAACAGTCTTCGAGGGAAGTAAAACCCAATTTATTGATTCGACACAAGGGGAGACAAAGAATACTTGAAAGCCTTAACAGCGGAGTTGTCAATTCAGCTGCACCTGGAAACGGACTTGCTCGCAAGAGTTTATCGATAGTAACAGTTTTATAGCAATAGCGATAGTGAAATAACGAGCAGCAGAGTAACAAAGATAGCAGTAGTGATTATAGTAAACAGCGAGGATTAAAATACCGTAGGCACAGGGGATGGATGAACGGGCGTTGCATGGATGAGAGAAACTCATGTAACAATCAAAGCGGGGCATTTGCGAGATAATAATAAAACGGTATCCAAGTACTAATCAATCAATAGGCATGTGTTCCATATATAGTCGTACGTGCTCGCAATGAGAAACTTGCACAACATCTTTTGTCCTACCAGCCGGTGGCAGCCGGGCCTCTAGGGAATCTACTGGAAATTAAGGCACTCCTTTTAATAGAGCACCGGAGCAAAGCATTAACACTCCGTGAACACATGTGATCCTCATATCACCGCCATCCC
Organism: Lolium rigidum; assembly: GCF_022539505.1. NCBI lineage: Eukaryota > Viridiplantae > Streptophyta > Magnoliopsida > Poales > Poaceae > Lolium > Lolium rigidum. The sequence continues at coordinate 397,350,191 of NC_061510.1, read as the reverse complement.
CTTCGGTTGTCCCAATTTCTGTCACTTTGGGGCCTCCGGTTCCGGACAGCAATACGTGTATACAACTTGCAGGTAAGATCATAAAGCAATGAATATCATAATGAATTGATAACATGTTCAGTTCTGAGATCATGGCACTCGGGCCCTAGTGACAAGCATTAAGCATAAAAAGTTGCAACAATATCATAAAAGTACCAATTACAGACACTAGGCACTATGTCCTAACAATCTTATGCTATTACATGACCAATCTCATCCAATCCCTACCATCCCCTTCAGCCTACAACGGGGGAATTACTCACACATGGATGGGGGAAACATGGCTGGTTGATGGAGAGGCGTCGGTGATGATGATGGCGATGATCTCCTCCAATTCCCCGTCCCGGCGGAGTGCCAGAACGGAGTTTCTGGTCCCGAGACGGAGTTTCGCGACGGTGGCGGCGTACTGGATGGTTTCTGGCGATTTCGACTTTTCTCTGTGCGTTTTTAGGTCGAAGGCAATAAGTAGTCCGAAGGAGGGCGTTGGGGGCCAGCCGAGGCCGCCACACACTAGGGCCGCGCGCCCCCCTCCTGGGCCGCGCCGGCCTAGCGTGTGGGGCCCTCGGGCCCCCACCGGCTCGCCCTTCGGCTCCGCCAATATTCTGGGAAAATAGGACCTTCCGCATAAATTCCGAGGATTTTCCCGAAAGTTGGATTTCGCACAAAAACGAGACACCAGAGCAGTTCTGCTGAAAACAGCGTTAGTCCGTGTTAGTTGCATCCAAGATACACAAATTAGAGGCAAAACAATAACAAAAGTGTTCGGGAAAGTAGATACGTTTTGGACGTATCAACTCCCCCCAAGCTTAGCTTAGTGCTTGTCCTCAAGCAATTCAGTTCACAACTGAATGCGATAAAAGAACTTTCATGAACACATTTGTTCATATGATGTAAATATTATCATGATATGGCAAGTACTTAAGCAATTCATAATAGGGTACATGCAAATAAAATCATCTAATAACTATGTCAATCATGGAAAAGGTACCAACAAATTAATAATGAGCATCATGAATCATGTCTATCAGCAGGATTGTAATGTTTATAGAATGATATGATAAAGTGGTATCTCGCTTGCCCGTAATTGTACAGCAAAACATAAATTCTTGGGCACCTTTGAAGTTCATGAGAAGACTGGAAATAGAGATTATCAAAGATAAAAGCATCAAAGTTATACCACAATTAATCACATTTTGGGACAAGCATATTATACTAAGAATGACAGTGATGCGTGTAATTGACACGTCCGTTGGGAACCCCAAGAGGAAGGTGTGATGCGCACAGTAGCAAGTTTTCCCTCAGAAAGAAACCAAGGTTTATCGAACCAGGAGGAGCCAAGAAGCACGTTGAAGGTTGATGGCGGAGGAGTGTAGTGCGGCGCAACACCGGGGATTCCGGCGCCAACGTGGAACCCGCACAACACAATCACGGAACTTTGCCCCAACGTAACAGCGAGGTTGTCAATCTCACCGGCTTGCTGTAACAAAGGATTAGATGTATAGTGTGGATGATGATGGTTGTTTGCGAAGAACAAGTAAAGAACAATTGCAGCAGTTTGTATTTCGGATGTAAAGAATAGGACCGGGGTCCACAGTTCACTAGCGGTGTCTCTCCCATAAGATAGCGAGATGTTGGGTGAACAAATTACGGTTGGGCAATTGACAAATAAAGAAGGCAAAACAATGCACATACATATATCATGATGAGTACTATGAGATTTAATCGGGGCATTACGACAAAGTACATAGACCGCTATCCGACGATGCATCTATGCCTAAAAAGTCCACCTTCGGGTTATCATCCGAACCCCTCCAGATATTATGTTGTAAACAACGAGACAATTGCATTAAGTATGGTGCGTAATGTAATCAACACAAATATCCTTAGACAAAGCATCGATGTTTTATCCCTAGTGGCAACAGCACATCCGCAACCTTAGAACTTTCTGTCACTATCCCAGATTTAATGGAGGCATGAACCCACTATCAAGCATAAATACTCCCTCGTGGAGTCACAAGTATCAACTTGGCCAGAGCCTCTACTAGCAACAGAGAGCATGCAAGAACATAAACATATATGATAGATTGATAATCAACTTGACATAGTATTCAATATTCATCGGATCCCAACAAACACAACATGAAGGATTACAAATAGATGATCTTGATCATGATAGGCAGCTCACAAGATCTAACATGATAGCACAATGGGGAGAAGACGACCATCTAGCTACTGCTATGGACCCATAGTCCAGGGGTGAACTACTCACACATCGATCCGGAGGCGATCATGGCGATGAAGAGACCTCCGGGAGAGTCACACGCTAGGGCCGCGCGGGCCCCCCTTAGGCCGTGCCGCCCTAGTGTGGCGGCGCCCCGTGGCCCCACTTCGTCTCCCCTCCGGTCTTCTGGAAGCTTCGTGGAAAAATAGGCCCCTGGGCGTTGATTTCGTCCAATTCCGAGAATATTTCCTTACTAGGATTTCGAAACCAAAAACAGCGTAGAAAACGACAATCGGCTCTTCGGCATCTCGCCAATAGGTTAGTGCCGGAAAATGCATAAATATGACATATAATGTGTATAAAACATGTGAGTATCATCATAAAAGTAGCATGGAACATAAGAAATTATAGATACGTTTGAGACGTATCAGACAGTTGTGCTCTCAAGAAAGTGCTCAAAGAAAGGATGGAGACTCAATGTAAAAGTAAAGGATTGACCCTTCACAGAGGGAAGCAGGGATTAACATGTGCTAGAGCTTTTCATTTGTAAAACAGGAGTAAAATTATTTTGAGAGGTGTTTGTTGTTGTCAACGAATGATAGTGGGTACTCTAACTACCTCGTCAACCAGACTTTCAAGAGCGGCTCCCATGAAGGACGTTATCTCTACTAGCAAGGTAAATCATCCCTCTTCTCTTTTGTTTACACACGTATTTTAGTTTCATTATGGATGACACTCCCCCAACCTTTGCTTACACAAGCCATGGCTAACCGAATCCTCGGGTGCCTTCCAACAATCTCATACCATGGAGGTGTGTCTATTTGCAATTTAAGTTGCTTACTGATAAATCAGGGCAAAACATGTGAAGAGAATTATTAATGAAAGTTGATTAACTGGGCTGGGAACCCCGTTGCCAGCTCTTTTTGCAAAATTATTGGATAAGCGGATGTGCCACTAGTCCATTATGAAAGTCTGTCATGAGTAAATGACAAGACTGAAAGATAAACACCACATACTTCCTCATGAGCTATAAAACATTGACACAAATTGAGAAGCATTTTGAAGGTTTAAAGGTAGCACATGAGAATTTACTTGGAATGGTTTGAAATGCCATGCATAGGTATTTATGGTGGACACTCTGGAATAACTTGGTTTTCATGTGTTTGGAAGCACGAGCAGCGTTCCCGCTCAGTACAAGTGAAGGCTAGCAATATACTGGGAAGCGACAATCAAGAGAGCAATAACTGTCATAATCATGCTTGCGACAAAAATAAATTAACGGAGGCATAAAAGTGATATGAGAACTCTGAGGTAAAGCAAATCATCGAGGCTTAATTGACATTTTGTTCAGTCATATGCATGCGTGAGCATGTGCCAAGTTGATTCAAGAGAATTATTCAGAGGAGGATACCACAATGTCATACCTATCTATGAATAAAGCAATGCAAGCAAATATTTATGACATGCCACTCATATTAATAAATTGGAGCTAATCATGAGAGATCATGAACTACTAGACTTTCTTAAATGACATATACCTCACATGAACCAACTAAGCATGCTCACATGGATGAGTATATGTACAAAAATGAAAACAAATAGAGTTCATACCAGCCTCTCACCATAATCAGATCGTCGTATATCGTCATTATTGCTTTTTCACTTGTGTAGCTTGAATAATATGGAATGAAAACCACGCTCCAGCCACCGAAGACCATTGAACTCATAATGAACTTTACAAAACCAAAGAAGAACAACAAATATTTTTGGTGTTTTCGAATTTGAAAGCAAGAGCAAAAGGAAACAAGCAAATAAAGCAAAATCTTTTTGGATTTTCTTATAGCAAACCAACGATAGCAAATAAAGCAAGATAAAAGCAAGAAACTAAAATAAACAAGTGGTGAAGAGAAACAACAGAAATATTTTTGGTCTTTTTGTGTTTTAGGAAAGAAACAAAGCAAGAACAAGAAAATGAAAACTAAAAGAAACACAGAAAAGCCAGATAGCAGAAATCTGCCAAAAGTTGACAGCAGTATAGTAATCGATTTTTAAGAAAATCTTACGCTGCTCAGCTCGAAAAATGTTCAACTAATGAAAGTTAGATAACAACCTGGGGAACATGCACAAAAATTGGCAGCTCAAAATAACGTTCTGGCTATGCGCACGAATTTTTTTAGTAACAGTCCAGAATCTGTTTTCGAGCAGCACTTCCTCAAATATCATCTCCCTCTCATTAGAAAACCACTCAAAGAAACTAAAAAAGTATATACAAGTATCCAGCAACCATAATATGCAAAGAATGAGTGATGCCGGTATACCTCCCCCCAAGCTTAGGCTTTTGGCCTAAGTGGAGATCAATCCCATGGTGCCCATGAAGTAGCACCTCCGTAGTACGGCGAAGATGGATCATATTCCGGGTATGTGCTGGAAGAAGCACCCGGATACGTGACGGTGTAATCGTAGGAGGGATCGGCGTCCTCGGAGTCATCTGCTGTTGGTGGAAGCCTTGTATCTTCAATTGCTCATCCACCTCCTCCTTAGTGCGCGACCATGGTTTCCTGTCAATGCCGAACAAATCTGGCTGCGGCAAAAGGATTTCCCTCTCTTCCCCGTCGACAAACAATATTCTATAGACAATATTATCTAAACTAGAGTCGGTTGTAACAAATTGATGACTCTTCATAGCAGAAATATCGAGCCTCATAGGAGTTATTTTTACATCAGTAGGATCAAGAGGAAGCTCTAAATATGCTAAAACGCGCGAAGCAATAATTCCTCCAAATATAGGCCCCTTGTTAGACAAGCGGCGAGCAACAAGAGCACCAAGATGATAAGGCGTGTCCCCAGTGAGTGCAGCAATTAAGAAACCAAGGTGATAGCTAGATATGTTACTAGTGTTCTCCCTACCAAGAATGCTAGTACCGATGTAATAAGCAAAATACTTAATGGCGAGGAGTTGAATGTTTCTTATCTTGCCACGCTGAATGGTGCGACAATCATCATTGGTGATCCCTCGATAGAGCTCCAGCAATTCCTTGGGGTTGTCCTCGATCTTTCTTGCTATACCTACAGGGGCAATACCCAATGCAGCACAAAATTTTTCCAACTTCATAGTAATAGGTTTACCATAGATCTTGAATGCAACTGTCGGGCGAAAGTGCTTATTGTTGAACTTGAAGCTCTCCACAAAGATTTTAGTGAGCGTGTAGTATTGCTCACTCTCATCTCCCACATAGGTGGTTAAGCCTGCCTTACCGACGAGGGTCAAGAAATCATCCAACAACCCTGCATTACTTAAAAAGTCATAACATGGGAAGGAAGCAGCATTAGGGACTCCATTGTCCTCTTCGGGTGCGAAGATTGGTGCGATGAGGTCCTCATTATAGGATTGCCTGAATCGGGTGGATGACCTCGAGGGCCTCCCCGTGCTTGTTGTCTCTCTTTCAAACACTTCTCCAAAGTTACAATTATCCATCTTCCTTTTCTGAAATTTTTCAACAAACATTATAAAATTTGATTTGGTGACATATAATTGAGGGAAACTACCATAGGAACTTGCTAGAGTACTAATCATGCTTCAAAACTAGTTTCTACCACTTAGAACAAGCATGCAAGCTCACTAAACATGTTACCTACAGCAGCAAAATATTCAAGATATACTCCACCAAACAAAATTCTACTTGGATGATCGGAGGAGTCACATACCGAAGAGCAAATGTGCCAAATTTCGGACGAAATCTGGGCTGAGCAAAGAGATCGAGAAATGCTGGAGCTCTTGAGCAAAAACGCGAGTGAGAGGAAGCTGGTGCGAGTTTTTTCGGGAGAGAGAAGAGAGTGGGAGGAAGAGATGATGAAGTGGGGCAAGGAGGGGCCCACACACCAGGGTGGCGCTGCGGTGACCCAGCATACCACTGCATGTTGTAGTATACAAGTCGTTGATATGATCTTTGTGAAGGGACTTCCTCACAAATTGCCATATCCCTCAGAGTGGTACAACAGAAACATTGCAGGTCATAACACTCCATACTTTATTACAAACATTGTCTTACAAGTTGGTATCCTCACAGGTCCTATGAGAACACCCTAAGAGACTACTAAAGTACCATTACAACTTATACTAAAGATGAAAAGAGCTCAACAACTTATTTAGGTAAGTTCTACGTTGCTCGGCTCTATGATACTAAGGTATGTCACTACTCCTCCACCTCCGTGTCATCCGGTCCGTAGACTATCCCATAGTCTACGCCTTCTACTCCGCCGAGTAAGATCGAGGTTCTTCGTAGACCAGCTCGTAGCTTCCTTCCGGTGCTCCATCGTTGATAGCCTCCACTTCGGGATCACGGTCTAGCAAGGGTGTCGAAAGAAAGTGAGTACGGAGGTACTCGGCAAGTTCTAAAAGAATAAAAGGTGTTTGATGCACTAGCTACGACCATTGATCAGGAATTCGCAGGTCAATGCATGTTTTGCAAACATTTCTTCAAAAGGTTGCTTTTATTATGAAAACTATGCCCGTCAGTCTTCACAGGTTGACCAGAACTTCGTGGAGTTCCTTTCCTGCCGCGTTCGCAGTTCCCTTCCCGGAACAAGGAGTGACAGCCACAATTTGATACACTCTGCGGAGGTGCGTTACTTTTCCCACAAGAGATCTCACCCTTTTTGCCATCCGCAGGGACTTGCCCCCGTTCACACTTCCTTTGGTGTGAGGCCAGGTATAAAGATCCAAGCCCACACCGCCTTCTCCGCGACTGCAAACCCACCCTTTTGTCCGACCGTATACCTCCAGTAGACTTCCCCCGATAATACGGCTTTACTCATGGTATACTCCGGACAATCCTTCATAGATCGGAAGAGATTAACATCACCAATGGATGGGGATTTAAAAGGATTTCCCAACCTATTGCGGCAGTGCCTCCAGCACCCCACCGTCTCCCCGATCCGTTGGCGTGCAGAAGGGAAAAGATACAGCTGGCTTTTCCAGAGCCATTATAGATCTCATGGTCAACGCGGTTTGTACGGCGCTAGAATCACTGGACGGCATTGGTAATTTAATCCTAGGGTGATATAACCCATTGCAATGGAACCTCCACCATATCAACACATACCATGGTTCCATTGCCAGCCACATAGTCATATTCATAGTTGGAAATTAACATTTCATTTGCGATGCAGGAATGATAAGTATATAGCTTTGCATTAAAAGTAGTAGAAGATAATCAAGTTGACATGAGCAAGGGTGAACTTGCACCGTGGACTGCGAGATAGTGCGGTTCAATGCGGTTGATGGAACCTGGACCTCGGGTTCCGTAAGAAGCATCATTGTCCGGTAAGGACAATGTTATAAAAATCCAAATAATGCAATCATGGATGTATTATTTTATGTTGAATCCCTTTACCCCATTGAATTATTACAATTTAGGGTTGTATTTAAGATTTATGTCTTTGACGGTAATTTACAATTGATTTAAAAGTATTAATCATTGTAATTCACACAAAGTACAACAATTCAAAGTAACATGAGTTTACTTGGTAATTACCTTAGTCATTCCAAAATAATTTGAAATTATAGAGTTACCTCTATAGTTTTTGGAATAAAAGGGAATATAGTAGTTTTCCGGGAAAAATTCTCGGTTCAAAAGAGATGACTTGGAATAATAGAATCTCATTTTGAAATGTTTGAAAATAAGTTTTTGAACTTATTTGAGATTTTTCCTTGAATTTTAAATACAAGGAAATAATAATTGAAAATTCCAATTGATTATTTAAATTCTGAAAATTCATGATTTTGAATTTGTTTCATAAATTCCATTTCATATTTTATTCTGGTTAAGATTTATTTTTCATTCATAAATCCAATTTTTATTGGATTTTTGGAGTTGTTTATGATTTATTAAAATTTGGTAAAGCTTTGATCTTTTATTAATTAGAAAAAGACCAAAATACCCCTTGGACTCATATTGGGCCCAGCCCAATAGACTAACCCGAGGACGGCCCAAATAGGTCGGCCCCCTTTTGGGTTTGGTGGCGCCGAAGCGGCCCACCACTCTCACTCTCACTCGGCCCTCTTCTCACTCGTCTAACCCTAATCTCCGGCGACCACGAGGCGATGGCGTCGCCGCCATGGCCGCCGCCCTGCTCCGGCCATCACCGGCCTCCTCCGCCGTGGCCACCTACCGATCTAGAACCGCCTCGAGCAGATCTATCGATCCGTCCGAGCCGTTTCTCTCCTCTCGTCCTCTCCCGGCGAATCGCCTCGGTCCGGATCTCCTCGGAGAATCGCCATGGGCGATCCGGTGATTCTCCGACGAGCTCTCGCCTTCGTCGTCGACGTGTGCGCCTCCGAGACCGACCTCGGCGCGGGTGCTGCTTGCGGCGCCCGTGCCGTCGTCTCCATGCTGTGCCTGCTGTGGTGGTGTTCGTCGGCGTAACGCCGGCGACTTCCCGGCTTTGCAGCGCGCTATGGCCGCGCGGGCACCGCCTCGCCATGCCATAGCTTCGCCTCCGAGCGCGGGTAAGGTCCTCTCGCTCCTCCTCCTTCTCTTCGTGCGCCTCCCTTGCCACTCGTTCTTCTTCCTCCTCATGATCTCGTTGCTCTTTGGTGGTCTTGTGATCATCTAGAGTCATACTATCTGCTGCGCAATCTTACGTAGCTCGGTTTCATCGCAAGCTCATGGTCGGATTACCGATTGCTTGGTACCGGCACATGTCGATTTGCTTGCTATCTATGCTCGTGCTTACTTCTCTGCTGTTCCTAGCATGCTCCGTACTTGCCATGCTCTACTCGTGCTTGCTCAAAAGCTATCTATTCCATGCTATGCTTGGTTATGACTTGCTTATGCTTACTGGACTATCATGCTTGCTTGTCTAGGTGTACTTGTGATGCATCTGTGACACTTGTGTGTGTGCCAGAGGTGCCCGTGATATGATTCGAGTACTAATTCTGCAATCTAATGATCCATTGGATCATTTCTTGCTTGTTGGCAAATCTCTCCGTGTAGCTTGGCTTGCTATGATTGATCAATTTGATCAATTGTTTGTCGATGATTGCTTACTCGGCTAACACCGTGGTTATATGGTTCACTTATTTGGTGATGCCGATGCTCAAGCATCACCGTGTCTGTTGCTTACTTGCTCTAGTGGCTATGAATTAAGTTGTATTGCTTAACAAGTATGTCGTTGTCATGCTTAGCATGGATCTGTGATAAATTCATGCTTAGATTACTTAATTATGATGAACTCGCTTATGCGAGTGATGATTTAAATGTCTTGCTTGTATATGAGTTTGTCTGTTCATGATTCTTTTACAAGCAATTAAACTCGAATCCATTTCCGGATAGTGATGTGGTCTATTTGGCTTGCTCTTATTTGGTGCTAAGTGTGATGTGACCTCAGTAGCCTTGCTACTGACTGGTTGCTCACCTAGTGGTTGGATCTTGTTGGCTACTCAACTTTGCTTGCATATTAGGGAATCATAGTAAGTATGAATGCCAATATGCTTGCCTGTGAAGAAATCTAGGGTTTCTGATGGTTATGTGCCTAGGATTTTCTGGTGTAGTCTATACTAGCTGCTATTTATTGCAATACATCTACTGGTGCTATCTGTGCATCAGATCTTGCTTCTGTGCACAAGATCTGTATCTGGATGGTTTCTGTTTTAGTAGCTTTTGACTGGCAGTAATCCTTGGTGAAAACCAAGTGATGATCTACCCATATGAGCATCTGCTCATTCCATGCTTATGCATATGATGGATTAGATCCATTGGATCTCTTCCAGGAACTAGGTATACCTTGTTCCAGCTTCCTAGAAAGTAATGCTTTGTTGATGCAGACTTGGGTTTGTTCACAGCCCTTCACCTCCGAGAGCTTGGATGATCTTCTAGGTCACCATGATCTCCGGTGGCTTGAGGAGTTGTGTGTTGGTTCTGTTCTTGCTCAAGAACAGATGAACTCTGCTTGTTTTTGCTTCACCCTTACCCGGTGATCTTATCCGGTCGATCGGTCACTCGGTTCTAGGGTTTGTGCTCCTTTTATATGATCCCTACTTCTCTCTCCGCATTGACACACAAGCCTGGCATGCTTGGTGACTATGCTCTTGCATGGCCTTGCTCGTTGCTGCCTGAGCACACTTGAGCTGTGTGCTCTCATATGCTGAAACTTGAGCCCCCTGCAGCTTGCTCGGTTTTGGTCTCGCTCGCTGATCCTATCTTGTGCTTGTCCCTGGTTTTGGACAAGCACAAGTGTGCTCGTGACTTGGTTCTGTCCAAACTGAAGATTGTGTCACTTGCTAACTGTCTAAACTGAATCTTGAGCTAACACTTATATTCCGGCTAGTGTTTGTGATTTGTTTTGCAGGTTTTGAAGTTGAATATGACCAGAATATGTTCTTCAAGCATTTAGTTTAGGTTTTAGTTATAGGAGCAAATTGTAATCTTCATTTTCATTTCTGTTTATTATTTATCAATTCTTGTATCAAGAATATTGTAAAGACTATGTATTATGTGTTGATGATCAATAAAGCTCAAGTTTTTGTTTATGAGCTTTTGGATTTATGTAATGTTTAAATTCTGAATTACATATTGTATTTATGATTTACTTTGAAATTCAAAGTTGTTTAAATTATGAATTCCATTTATATTGTTCAATGTTTATAGTTTAATGTATTAACACTTGTCAAATGCAAACATTCCCCAAAGTAACAAGTTACAAAAGAGATCATGTCGAAATTTCCCTAACTCACATTGCCTAACCCTAGATGCAAAATGAGAGAGAACCTCGATCCCTCTTAGGTTTAGTTGCAATAAGGCGCGAAAATTTCCCCGTTTTGCAATGAAATGCACATCCCATTTCTAAATCTACCCTTCGTTGTTCCTATGTTCCGGGTTATTACAGCCTCTCCCCTTAACGAAACTTCGTCCCGAAGTTAAGATTGGTACTCGAACATCTCGGGGTAAGACTTCCCGAGTTCTTCTTCTCGTCTCCCAAGTAGCTTCTCGCTCGGGATGATGTTGCCATTGCACTTTGCGTATTTGATTGCTCTGTTTCTTAATTTCTTCCATTGTACTTCTAAGATCTTTTCGGGCCTTTCCACATAAGTTAGGTCAGATTGCAATTCTATTTCTTCATATGTGATAGGATCATCCGGTGCCTTCAAACATTTTCTCGAGTTGTGAAACATGAAATACATTATGAACTTGACTTAGTTGTGCCGGTAACTCCAACTCAAAAGCTGTTCCTCGATTCCGACCGATTATCTTAAATGGTCCAATATATCGAGGGCTTAACTTTCCTTTCACTCCGAACCTTTTAAGTCCTTTCATTGGGCTAACCTTCGGATAAACCATGTCTCCCACTTTCGGTTCCCAATCTCTTCTCTTTAAGTCGGCGTAACTCTTCTGACGACTCTGAGCTATCTTGAGTCTATCCCGGATCACCTCGATGACGTCTTGTCTTTCTTTGATGTAATCCGGTGTAAACTCCTTGTTTTCTCCGGTTTCAAACCAACAAATTGGTGATCTACACTTCCTTCCGTACAATGCTTCGTACGGTGCCATCTGAATGCTACTCTGATAACTATTGTTATATGAGAACTCCGCTAAAGGTAAATGATCCTCCCATGAGCCTCCAAAGTTCAGAGCACAAGCTCTAAGCATGTCCTCAAGTATCTGATTGGTTCTTTCAGTTTGTCCTCCGGTTTGTGGATGATATGCTGTACTGAAATCCAACTTGGATCCCAAAGATTCTTGTAGTTGTTTCCAGAATGCTGATGTGAAAATCGAACCTCTATCTGAGACTATCTTCTTTGGTACTCCATGTTTACTCACAATTTCCTTCACATAAATATCCACAAGCTTTTCTGCAGTATCTTTTGTGTTTACGGCTATGAAATGAGCGCTCTTGGTAAGTCTATCCACTATTACCCATATCATATCCTTCCTCTTACTAGTCATTGGTAAACCAGTAACAAAATCCATTCCGATTTCATCCCATTTCCATTCCGGTATCTCTAGTGGTTTGAGTAATCCCGCAGGACTCTGATGTTCTGCCTTCACTCGTTGACATGTATGACATTCCGAGACATATTGTGCTATTTCTCTTTTCATGTTGTTCCACCGTAACATCTCCTTCAAATCCATATACATCTTGGTACTTCCTGGATGTATGGAATAAGGGGTTTCATGTGCTTCTTTTAATATGATTGACTTCACTCCTGGATCATCTGGTACACAGATCCTTTTCTGGAAATATAATGAATCAAAATCCCCTAGATGGAATTCCGATGGTTTTCCTTCGCCAATCCTCTTGATTTCCTCTTGAATGAACAAATCATCCGCTTGCTTTCGGATAATCTCATATTTCAAGTCTGAGTACATCTCATCCATAATCCTCATGGTTGCTATACTTCCTTTGATATCACCTTGAATAAACAAGATCTGAGCATCTTCTAACTCCTTCCGAAGTTCCTTTGGAATCTCCCATTCCGTAGGTTGATTCTCCGTACTTTTCCTACTTAGGGCATCTGCTACTACATTAGCCTTGCCTGGTGTATAGTTGATCTTAAGGTCGTAATCCTTAATCAACTCCAACCATCTCTTCTGTCTCATGTTTAATTCTTTCTGGGTGAAGAAATACTTCAAACTTTTGTGATCAGTGTATAACTCACACTTGGATCCATATAGAAATTGTCTCCAACTCTTCAAAGCATACACAACTGCCGCTAACTCGAGATCATGTACTGGGTAGTTGTGTTCATGTGGTTTCAACTGTCTTGATCCATAAGCTATTACCTTCCGATCTTGCATAAGAACACATCCAAGTCCATTCTTGGAAGCATCACAATACACCGTGTAATCCTTTCCAGAGTTCAGGAACTGCTAACACCGGTGCTGTGGTTAACTTATCCTTGAGTGTTTGGAAGCTGGCTTCACACTCATCAGTCCACACAAATGGAGTATTTTTCTTGAGTAACTTGGTCATTGGTCCTGCAATCTTCGAAAATCCCTCTATGAATCTCCGATAATAGCCTGCCATACCAAGAAATCCTCGTATTTCCTTAGCATTTTTAGGTGATTTCCATTCCAATACGGACTGAACCTTGCTTGGATTCACCGCTATGCCTTCTTTGGTTATGACATGTCCAAGAAATTCAACACTATCTAACCAAAATTTGCACTTGCTGAACTTTGCATATAGCTGATGTTCTCTCAAAGTTTGCGGAACTATCTTCAAATGTTTGGCATGTTCTTCTTTATCTTTGGAATAGATTAAAATATCATCTATGAACACTATCACAAACTTGTCCAAGTACTTCATGAATATCTTGTTCATCAAATTCATGAAAATTGCTGGTGCATTGGTTAGTCCAAATGGTACAACCAAGTATTCATGGTGTCCATACCTTGATACGAATGCTGTTTTTGGTACATCTTCCTTCTTGATCTTGATTTGATGGTATCCTGACCTTAAATCTATCTTCGAGAAGACTCCTGCTCCTTGAACTTGATCAAAAAGATCTTGAATTCTAGGTAAAGGATACTTGTTCTTGATAGTTACATTGTTCAAATTTCTATAATCTCCACACATTCTCTTTCCTCCATCTCTTTTATCCACAAAAATAACTCGGTGTACCCCATGGTGACACACTTTCTTGAATAAATCCCTTCTGTTCCAGCTCATCTATCTCGAGCTTTCAGTTCCACTAACTCCTTTGGCCCCATCTTATATGGTGGTTGTGCTATTGGTGCTGTGCTCGGAATCGAGTCGATTGTGAATTCGATCTCTCTATCGGGTGGCATTCCCGGTAGTTCCTTAGGAAATACATCCTTAAACTCATTCACTACAGGAATATCTTCAATTCTCACTTCTTTCAGTGCCGTTGAGTTCCAATCCAATCTCTAATTCACTGTACTTATCTCCTTGGAACACTATTCTACCTCCGATGGAGTCGCGAAGTGATACTCGTTTTGTCTCCACAGCTTAATCACCGCTCCATTTTCTCGTCAACCAATCCATCCCTAGGATGACCGATATGTCTTTCATGGGTATGATTAATAAGTCCGCGAAATACACACAGTCACATATGGTTAGGACTTGTGCTTCTTTCACGTGGGTCACTAAGATCGTTCCCCCCGCGGATAGGACAAGTTATAGGGGTTTCTAACTTAGAACATCTAAGCCCGAATTTTTCCACAAATTCCAATGCAAGAAATGATGTGGTTGCTCCAGTATCAAATAATACTTTGCCAGGATGAGTAAGAATGCTTAGCGTACCTAAGACTGTTTGATCCGACTCTTCCGCTTGTTCCAAAGATGTGCAATTCAGCTTTCCATAAGGCTTTCCCTTCTTGTTGTTGTAGTTATTGTAGTTGCGGTTGGTGTTGTTGTTACTGTTGTTGCGGTTGTTGTTGTTGTTGTTTCCACCTCGTCCTCCAGAGCTCTGTCCGTTCCAGGACGCCTTGTTTGGACAATCCGGCTTGATGTGTCCTTCCTTCCCACAACCATAACAGATGATTCTGGGTTTCTGGCAATCCTTCTGCAAATGACCTCTCAGACCACAATTGTTGCAGATGATCTGGTTAATTGGGTTCTGACTCTGACCTCCCCGATTGTATTGATTACCAGTGGTAGGTCGATATCGAGGTTTGAAACTCCGATCAGGTAGTGGTTTACTAATTGGGTACTTCCTTGGCTCTATACGAGCCCTCTTCCTCCTGTCCTCCTGGACTTGCCTGTAGTCATCCTCGAAAGTGATTGCCGAGTCAATCAGTTCCTGGAATTCGGCAGTCCGTGCCAACCTCAGTTGCATCTTCATGTATGGATTCATGCCTTTCATGAACCGCTTCTTCCGCTTCTCCTCTCGTATCCACATCCTCGGGTGCATATCTGGATAACCTATTGAAATCCCGAACATACCGCATGATTGGTGCAGTATTCTGTCTCGCTTCTTCAAATTCCCTCTTCTTCAGCCTCCACCACGCTGTCCGGAACATGAGCATCCCGAAACTTCTTCTTGAACTCCTCCTGGGTGAATACCTTATCTGGAGGGTGTACTGCTACAAGGTTCTCCCACCATGATGCTGCTGGTCCTGACAACAGATAAGTGGTATATCTGATCTTCTCCTCATCGTTGCAACCAACGGTCTTCAATTTCCGTTCAGTATCCATAAGCCAATCTTCAGCGTCCATTGGTTCTGGAGCTGATGTGAATGGTAGTGGTCTTGCATTTTGGAAGTCCGATAGTGTTACTCCCTTGCCTTCATTACCCCTCTCATTGATGACATGGGTAAAGAAATCCTGCATATTCTTGCTCTGACTTTCCCGGTAACGCCTTCGTCTTCCTCCATTGACCTCATATACTCGTTGGAAGTCCGGGTGCAACATTGGGTGTGGTGGTGGTGGTGCGTTTTCTCGCTCTAGCCGCTGCATCCGCCTCCTCTTTTTCTCTTTCTTCCCGCTCTCTGCGAGCCTCTTCGGTTTCTACTAACGCCATTTCCCCTAGTCCCGTAACAAAGAGCGATTACTCATAATTACACCATGCGAATGTTTTCTCGAGCTCAACTCATTGCCCAAGTACTAGTCACACAATTAAATCAAGAAGCAAATCCAAAACAAACATTTATTATGTATATACACCGTATAATACATAACACACTCACAAACTTATATTACAAGTGGTATATATAAACCACTTATTTGGCTCCAAGCCCAAGCCAACGGGAATTTAAAATACGTTCTATTACAATACCACCTAGATTACTTTATTCTTCCTTGGAGCTCTACTCCTCATCGTCTTCATTCGCCTCCGCGTACATCCCCGGGGTCCAACCAGTACAGCGACTAGTCTTCCGAACACCGTCCGGAACAAAGGTCCTTCCGATAGGTATGTAATCTGAATCGGACGAAGTGCCGAGACGAGATCTGTCATTCCAAAGTAACTAGATAAAGACTCATACATATCCCCGGTGGAATACGAGTGCCTCTTCTCCGAGTCATCCATGGAGGATTCCTATTCACTTGACCCCTCATCTTCTTCTTCTTCTTTTTCTTTGTTCCAGAACTCTCACCTACTACGTACTGCGATGGTTTAGATATGCCCATCTCCAAATCTAAAGAAATGGAATCAGTACCTTTCTCTTCCTGCTCGTAGTGTTGGTTAACATTTGGGTTAACCGCATCACTCTCATCTCCTGTATCACATGGAATTGGCTCCTCCTCATCACCGAAAGGTTCCCCGAAACGCCAACCCGTCGAGTTTTCAATCGGTGACTCCGAGCAATTTATGTTCCATGAGTGGTCTCCCCCATATCCAAGTATCATATGATGCTGACACATGTGGATAGTGCGGAACAAAGTTAGGTGTAAGTGGGTCTCTTGTAGGTAGATTTCTCTTGAACCACCGGGTCACTCAAATCTACATCACCTGTCCGGGTTAAAGAAGGGTGTAGTATGTTGTGGTTGTGCCCTCAAGTCATGCATCCGAGTTTGGACTTTATCGAGGTCCGTGAACTCAGCTAGCATGTGGTCAATCTCACCTCTCATCTTCATGTGTAAAAGATACATCGTGGTCAATAAAGACTTACAGACTATCCATGTGCCGTGTCTGCAGCTTCGGGACTTCGTGGGCTAACACCAAATGATTAAGAGTGGGATCCTCATCTTCCTCGGCATGAGGTATATGAGAAAACTCCGAACATAGGAGTTCTATCGACTTGTGCTGCCTTATCTCAAGGATTGCCTTGAATAGGCCCATATGGTAGGCTGTGGTGATAGTTTTGGCTTCTCCGTATGGCATTATACGGCTCATCGGCAGTTTTTCCGGTAGTTGGACCGATACTCGCACTTGGCTAGGATTTCCCCATCATAGTAAGTATACTTGATAACGTGTATCCGTGGATCGCAATGAAGTTCCTTCAGCATCCCACACAGGAGAGCTGTTATTGGTCCATCATAATCACCAAGCCAACCCTCAACTTTCCTCAGAGTCCTCTTGGGAAAAGTGTTCGCCATTATGGCTGTATACAAAAACAGAATATTAGTAGTGATAATGCATCATAATAGCTATAATAAAGAATTATCGCACTAAAATATATGGTTTTGCTATTCTCAAGTGAATAACCACCATATTTCTAGAGAATCCTTTACTATTTCTACTAGGCTCCTACGGGTTTCTTCCCTATACTAGGTTTTTCCAACCTAAGGTCGCAACATTTGCTCCGATACCAGCTGCGGTGACCCGACATACCACCGCATGTTGTAGTATACAAGTCGTTGATATGATCTTTGTGAAGGGACTTCCTCACAAATTGCCATATCCCTCGAGTGGTACAACAGAAACATTGCAGGTCATAACACTCCATACTTTATTACAAACATTGTCTTACAAGTTGGTATCCTCACAGGTCCTATGAGAACACCCTAAGAGACTACTAAAGTACCATTACAACTTATACTAAAGATGAAAAGAGCTCAACAACTTATTTAGGTAAGTTCTACGTTGCTCGGCTCTATGATACTAAGGTATGTCACTACTCCTCCACCTCCGTGTCATCAGGTCCGTAGACTATCCCATAGTCTACGCCTTCTACTCCGCCAGTAAGATCAGGTTCTTCGTAGACCAGCTCGTAGCTTCCTTCTGGTGCTCCATCGTTGATAGCCTCCACTTCGGGATCACAGTCTAGCAAGGGTGTCGAAAGAAAGTGAGTACAGAGGTACTCAGCAAGTTCTAAAAGAATAAAAGGTGTTTGATGCACTAGCTACGACCATTGATCAGGAATTCGCAGGTCAATGCATGTTTTGCAAACATTTCTTCAAAAGGTTGCTTTTATTATGAAAACTATGCCCGTCAGTCTTCACAGGTTGACCAGAACTTCGTGGAGTTCCTTTCCTGCCGCGTTCGCAGCTTCCCTTCCCGAACAAGGAGTGACAGCCACAATTTGATACACTCTGCGAGGTGCGTTACTTTTCCCACAAGAGATCTCACCCTTTTTGCCATCCGCAGGGACTTGCCCCCGTTCACACTTCCTTTGGTGTGAGGCCGGTATAAAGATCCAAGCCCACACCGCCTTCTCCGCGACCGCAAACCCACCCTTTTGTCCGACCGTATACCTCCAGTAGACTTCCCCCGATAATACGGCTTTACTCATGGTATACTCCGGACAATCCTTCATAGATCGGAAGAGATTAACATCACCAATGGATGGGGATTTAAAAGGATTTCCCAACCTATTGCGGCAGTGCCTCCGAAGACCCCACCGTCTCCCCGATCCGTTGGCGTGCAGAAGGGAAAAGATACAGCTGGCTTTTCCAGAGCCATTATAGATCTCATGGTCAACGCGGTTTGTACGGCGCTAGAATCACTGGACGGCATTGGTAATTTAATCCTAGGGTGATATAACCCATTGCAATGGAACCTCCACCATATCAACACATACCATGGTTCCATTGCCAGCCACATAGTCATATTCATAGTTGGAAATTAACATTTCATTTGCGATGCAGGAATGATAAGTATATAGCTTTGCATTAAAAGTAGTAGAAGATAATCAAGTTGACATGAGCAAGGGTGAACTTGCCTGTGGACTCGCGAGATAGTGCAGTTCAATGCGATTGATGGAACCTCGGACCTCGGGTTCTCGTAAGAAGCATCATTGTCCAGTAAGGACAATGTTATAAAAATCCAAATAATGCAATCATGGATGTATTATTTTATGTTGAATCCCTTTACCCCATTGAATTATTACAATTTAGGGTTGTATTTAAGATTTATGTCTTTGACGGTAATTTACAATTGATTTAAAAGTATTAATCATTGTAATTCACACAAAGTACAACAATTCAAAGTAACATGAGTTTACTTGGTAATTACCTTAGTCATTCCAAAATAATTTGAAATTATAGAGTTACCTCTATAGTTTTTGGAATAAAAGGGAATATAGTAGTTTTCTCGGGAAAAATTCTCCGGTTCAAAAGAGATGACTTGGAATAATAGAATCTCATTTTGAAATGTTTGAAAATAAGTTTTTGAACTTATTTGAGATTTTTCCTTGAATTTTAAATACAAGGAAATAATAATTGAAAATTCCAATTGATTATTTAAATTCTGAAAATTCATGATTTTGAATTTGT
Organism: Lolium rigidum; assembly: GCF_022539505.1. Classification (NCBI taxonomy): domain Eukaryota; kingdom Viridiplantae; phylum Streptophyta; class Magnoliopsida; order Poales; family Poaceae; genus Lolium; species Lolium rigidum. The sequence continues at coordinate 397,330,813 of NC_061510.1, read as the reverse complement.
TTCATAAATTCCATTTCATATTTTATTCTGGTTAAGATTTATTTTTCATTCATAAATCCAATTTTTATTGGATTTTTGGAGTTGTTTATGATTTATTAAAATTTGGTAAAGCTTTGATCTTTTATTAATTAGAAAAAGACCAAAATACCCCTTGGACTCATATTGGGCCCAGCCCAATAGACTAACCCAGGGACGGCCCAAATAGGCTGGCCCCCTTTTGGGTTTGGTGGCGCCGAAGCGGCCCACCACTCTCACTCTCACTCGGCCCTCTTCTCACTCGTCTAACCCTAATCTCTGGCGACCCTGAGGCGATGGCGTCGCCGCCATGGCCGCCGCCCTGCTCCGGCCATCACCGGCCTCCTCCGCCGTGGCCACCTACCGATCTAGAACCGCCTCGAGCAGATCTATCGATCTGTCCGAGCCGTTTCTCTCCTCTCGTCCTCTCCCGGCGAATCGCCTCGGTCCGGATCTCTCGGAGAATCGCCATGGGCGATCTGGTGATTCTCCGACGAGCTCTCGCCTTCGTCGTCGACGTGTGCGCCTCCGAGACCGACCCGGCGCGGGTGCTGCTTGCGGCGCCTGTGCCGTCGTCTCCATGCTGTGTCTGCTCGTGGTGGTGTTCGTCGGCGTAACGCCGGCGACTTCCTCGGCTTTGCGGCTGCTATGGCCGCGCGGGCACCGCCTCGCCATGCCATAGCTTCTGCCTCCAGGCGCGGGTAAGGTCCTCTGCTCCTCCTCCTTCTCTTCTGTGCGCCTCCCTTGCCACTGTTCTTCTTCCTCCTCATGATCTGTTGCTCTTTGGTGGTCTTGTGATCATCTAGAGTCATACTACTGCTGCGCAATCTTACTGTGCTTCGGTTTACTGCAAGCTCATGGTCAGATTACCAGTTGCTGGTACTGGCACATGTCGATTTGCTTGCTATCTATGCTGTGCTTACTTCTCTGCTGCTCCTAGCATGCTCTGTACTTGCCATGCTCTACTGTGCTTGCTCAAAAGCTATCTATTCCATGCTATGCTTGGTTATGACTTGCTTATGCTTACTCGGACTATCATGCTTGCTTGTCTAGGTGTACTTGTGATGCATCCGTGACACTTGTGTGTGTGCCGAGGTGCCTGTGATATGATTCAAGTATTAATTCTGCAATCTAATGATCCATTGGATCATTTCTTGCTTGTTGGCAAATCTCTCCGTGTAGCTTGGCTTGCTATGATTGATCAATTTGATCAATTGTTTGTCGATGATTGCTTACTGGCTAACACTGTGGTTATATGGTTCACTTATTTGGTGATGCTGATGCTCAAGCATCACTGTGCTGTTGCTTACTTGCTCTAGTGGCTATGAATTAAGTTGTATTGCTTAACAGTATGTTGTTGTCATGCTTAGCATGGATCTGTGATAAATTCATGCTTAGATTACTTAATTATGATGAACTGGCTATGCGGTGATGATTTAAATGTCTTGCTTGTATATGAGTTTGTCTGTTCATGATTCTTTTACAAGCAATTAAACTCGAATCCATTTCCGGATAGTGATGTGGTCTATTTGGCTTGCTCTTATTTGGTGCTAAGTGTGATGTGACCTCGGTAGCCTTGCTACCGATCGGTTGCTCACCTAGTGGTTGGATCTTGTTGGCTACTCAACTTTGCTTGCATATTAGGGAATCATAGTAAGTATGAATGCCAATATGCTTGCTCGTGAAGAAATCTAGGGTTTCGATGGTTATGTGCCTAGGATTTTCTCGTGTAGTCTATACTAGCTGCTATTTATTGCAATACATCTACTGGTGCTATTCGTGCATCGGATCTTGCTTCGTGCACAAGATCCGTATCCGGATGGTTTCGTTTTAGTAGCTTTTGATCGGCGGTAATCCTTGGTGAAAACCAAGTGATGATCTACCCATATGAGCATCTGCTCATTCCATGCTTATGCATATGATGGATTAGATCCATTGGATCTCTTCCGGGAACTAGGTATACCTTGTTCCAGCTCCTAGAAAGTAATGCTTTGTTGATGCGGACTTGGGTTTGTTCACGGCCCTTCACCTCCAGAGCTTGGATGATCTTCTAGGTCACCATGATCTCTCGGTGGCTTGAGGAGTTGTGTGTTGGTTCTGTTCTTGCTCAAGAACAGATGAACTCTGCTTGTTTTTGCTTCACCCTTACCTGGTGATCTTATCCGGTCGATCGGTCACTCGGTTCTAGGGTTTGTGCTCCTTTTATATGATCCCTACTTCTCTCTCCGCATTGACACACAAGCCCGGCATGCTTGGTGACTATGCTCTTGCATGGCCTTGTCTGTTGCTGCCCAGCACACTTGAGCTGTGTGCTCTCATATGCTGAAACTTGAACCCCCTGCAGCTGCTCAGTTTTGGTCTGCTGCTGATCCTATCTTGTGCTGTCCCTGGTTTTGGACAAGCACAAGTGTGCTGTGACTTGGTTCTGTCCAAACTGAAGATTGTGTCACTTGCTAACTGTCTAAACTGAATCTTGAGCTAACACTTATATTCTGGCTAGTGTTTGTGATTTGTTTTGCAGGTTTTGAAGTTGAATATGACCAGAATATGTTCTTCAAGCATTTAGTTTAGGTTTTAGTTATAGGAGCAAATTGTAATCTTCATTTTCATTTCTGTTTATTATTTATCAATTCTTGTATCAAGAATATTGTAAAGACTATGTATTATGTGTTGATGATCAATAAAGCTCAAGTTTTTGTTTATGAGCTTTTGGATTTATGTAATGTTTAAATTCTGAATTACATATTGTATTTATGATTTACTTTGAAATTCAAAGTTGTTTAAATTATGAATTCCATTTATATTGTTCAATGTTTATAGTTTAATGTATTAACACTTGTCAAATGCAAACATTCCCCAAAGTAACAAGTTACAAAAGAGATCATGTCGAAATTTCCCTAACTCACATTGCCTAACCCTAGATGCAAAATGAGAGAGAACCTCGATCCCTCTTAGGTTTAGTTGCAATAAGGCGCGAAAATTTCCCCCGTTTTGCAATGAAATGCACATCCCATTTCTAAATCTACCCTTCGTTGTTCCTATGTTCTGGGTTATTACAGGCGCGCCCCCCTTGCTGGCCGCGCCGGCCTGTGGGGTGCCACCCTGGGGTGCCCCACTGGTCATCGCCAGGTGTTCCCCGGTGACATGGGCATACTCTTCGGGTACCCATTATTGGTATACCTGGATCGGCTCGGCCCAATGTGGAGAAGGCCCAACAAGGCAACCCGAAGAAGTAGTCGACTAGGACTCTTGTAGAACCCTAGGCTGGTTGCATATATAAAGCTAGCCAGGGCACCCGAAATAAGGAGGCCAACAGATAGACAGAATATAGACAACATAGCTCCGCCTATGGCGGCACCATGTAAACATATTATGCTCATATACTGGATTGCTAGCAACACGTAGGGATCCTCCACCGAGGGGACCCGAAGCTGGGTACGTCGTGTGCCTAATCTCGTCCCCGGAATCTCCATCGTCGCTCTCTCCCGAAACCCTAGTCTACAATACGTAGGCATTGCCGAGGTGATTCCTCGTCAATTGCCGCCGACCGTGGGGATCGCGGCGACTGGATTTCGTTATCCGGGCGAGATCCTTCAAAATAGCGGTCGTCACGTTCAGATCGTATCAGGCAGCTGGGCGACCCGCATGGCGGAGGGTTGGTGTAGATCGGTGGAAGATATTTGCACCGATAGTCGGCGTGTCGCGCAGTGTCATGCGTATGCCGACAATCGCGAAGCGGCAAAGCGCACCATCAGGGAGCGCATCTAATTTCGTCGAGAGCAGCGGAGAGCAAGCCTCGTGAAGGTTTCAGATGGATCAGCTATTCGTCGTTGGGCGATTCGTGGCCGAGTCAAGGGAGTCTCCATCCACGGGAAATTTTCGAGAACCAATCTGCTCTAATTTTGGCCTTTTGCTTGTCTCGGGATCGTCAGCCTATTCAATTTCATCGGCAACTTCGTTCGGCCGAGTCAGCTGCGTTCTCTAGTACCAGAGCTGAGCTGAGTCCTGTCACGTACCAGATTCAACGCAAGGCGGCAGCATCTGGCCAAGAGCAGGACACCACCAGTGGTTGGTTGTGGTCAGCTGAAATTCAAGGTCTGCATGTATTGATGACATCGGTAGCTCAAGTTCCAAGAGAAAAAGATGAGAAACAAAAGCAAGGCTACGTATGAAACCTCAAGCAAAATAAAAAGCAGCTTACTTCATCCAATGCAAAAGAGTGATCATGACAATGAAAAGGATAGACATCGATCGAGGTACCAGCTAAAAGTGTAGCTTGTGATTCGGAAGATTCTTCATACTTCATCGTGGATATCTTCGACTTCATGGCTGCCATCTTCATCGCCGGCGGCTGCCAACGACTTTAAGTGCGGCGGGAGTTGACCTCCATGTCCATCCACTACATCGTCTACTTTCGCTAAGCGCCGCATGACTTCATCGCCGTGATTTTGCCGACTTCGTCACCAACTCGAACTGCAACAATGATCATGGACTCATACACCCATCGGTAACATGTTATTTCGGCACATTATTTAATCTATATATGCAATAATCCAATCGATTAAATATTCAAGCACAAACATGCATATGCATCTTTTTCATCATTAGAATATTTCAATAATAATTTGTCTTGCATATTAATCTTTTGCTGAAATTCATCTTCGTATGGGTGAATCTTTCTACTACACGAGAATCTATTGGTTACATTCGGCACGACCATTTATTTCGACTGCAATCATGATATTGGAAGAAGTTGTGTACTTATGCGATGAGGTCAAGCACTACCGGACAGAAATTAAGTGGATTTTTCTTCTTCGCGGGATTCATCCTATATGGTTTTCAGTGGATTAATCTTCAGTGGACAGTGGATTCACCTTCTATGATTATCAATGAATTCATCTCCTTCGGCTCGGTGGATTTATTTCTTTGGCTTACTGGATTAGTTTTCTTCGAGTTATCATTGGTTTCTTCTAATATAATATTACCCGACGCATCTCCGGGTTAAATGGATTTATCATCTATAACTATTATTGTACTTATTTTCTTCGGGTCAATGGATTCATCCTCTATAATATCGGCGGATTCATATGGCGTAATCTCCAATGTGGATTCATCTCAAAATACTTCATCTCGGATTCATCTTCAGTACTTCATCTTTAATGAAGTAATCTTCAATGGTTTATTCTTCAAACGATTTCATCTCCAATGGCGTAAATTTTCAGTGGATCCATATTATATTACTGTCAATGGTTTCATCCTAAATGTCTTCACCTTATATGACGCCGCGATTCCGTAAACTTTTTCCGACGTCACGACTAACACTCGGGGGCTCAACAACGACTTCGCCCTGAGTAACAACTGTGACACGACGTCTAAGCAACAATCATGACATCACCCCAGCAGTGCTCGGGGGCTCGGCTATCTCTTCATCAACAATTTGGTGCTATCCACTTTCACTAATTCGGTGGTTTCTACTTCGGCTCGACTTTTTCGCTGCACTCGAAGACCTCATCGCGCATCAACTCCGTCGTGCCCAATAAGCTAAGTGTTCCTTTATTTCACAGAAAGTTGATTATCATTTAATTTCGCCACACCCGACGCTCGGGGGCTCCGCGGCATATATTCACTTTACATATCATCGAATCCGAGCATCTAACACCGCATGCGAAAAAGAGAGTCAAGGAAAAGATAGAAAAAGTTTATTTATTTGTGCAGGAGAAAGCAAAATTTAAAGTATATAAGAGAGAACCCGACGAAATTGCCTACGGGGAGAACTCGACGAAATTGTCTTCAAGAAAGGACAGGTCCCGACGAATTGTCCTCAAGGACAGGTCCCAACGAAATTGTCCTCAAGGAGGACCCGAAGAATTATCTTCAAGGAGGACCCGAAGAATTATCCTCAAAGAGGTCCCGAAGAAATTTTCCTGAAGGAGGAACTCGACGAAATTATCATCAAGGAGGAACCAAAAAAAAAAGGGAAAGAGAAAAGGATAGACAAATCTTCGGGTCCATTGACTCGTCATTTGTTCCGAGAAAGAGTATCGGCAATGTGCCTGCTGATAATATAGAAGAACCCAATATATTCGGCTATCTCATCACGCCCGAGAAAAATATAGAAGAACCCGCAAAATGGGTCATTGCATCAGCCGAACAAGGCACTCGACAATATATTCTCAGAGCGCCAAAAGTCGCGAATAATCTCTGAATACCGCAAAACTCTGCGAAGGTAAGACCCCGGATCCGTTCCGAGCGGCGTGGCACCGTCTCTGACGTCGGTTTGCTATTTTTATCCGTATCAACAGATACGAAGAAAAATCCTAACGGACGCGTTAGGTACCCGATAAAACATGACTGGGACTTGACAGAATGGTAAGACCTTAAGCGGCACCTGTCGAGTTAACACCAGTATCCCGGGATCATGTCCAGGGACGTGATCTTGAAGTAGGTTTTTGCGGATTGCCACTAGAGCAGTTAACTAGTACCTGATCCGTCAGATGAACTAGCCCCAATTACCATTATCCCTGTACAATATAGATATGGATGTCAAATAGCAACGGCCTGGAGTCGATAAAAAGAGGGGCTGCACCCAGAAATATAGTCAAGTTCTTTATCGAGTAGTACAACTTGAGCCTATGCCTAGGTGCAAGCACCTGCTCATAGGCTCGGGGGCTACTCTTATCGAGAGTATTGTTCACCCTCCCGATAAGATACAAGAAAGAGGAAAAATTGTGGTGTCGATTAAAAGCAAGTTGAGCCTACACCCAAGTGCAAACACTTGGCCGTAGCCTCGGGGCTACTCCCATCGGGAGCGCTGGTCGCGCACCCGATAGAAAGATAACTTCGACAGCATCTACGGCAATTAAGGTTTGTAGACTCAACTCGATTCTACGATTCGAGTGGAGCCTACTCCCATCGGGAGCACATGGATTTCATCAAGTCTTCCAGAAATATAGTTAAGTTCTTCATCGAGTAGTACAACTTGAGTCTATGCCTAAGTGCAAGCACTTTTCCATAGACTCGGGGGCTACTCCCATCGGGAGCGCTGCCGCGCGCGCACCCGATAATTTCAAGAATCGTCGACATCATCTACGCTACACATGATCTACGACACGGACCTCGCCTTGTATTTCTTCGACTTCGGAGATGGTTATGCTTGGAGTTTCTACGCAAGTCTTCGACTTCCCTATAAACTCGGGGGCTATCGACATGGGCATACCCTTCGGGTACCCATTATTGGTATACCTGGATCGGCTCGGCCCAATGTGGAGAAGGCCCAACAAGGCAACCCGAAGAAGTAGTCGACTAGGACTCTTGTAAAACCCTAGGCTGGTTGCATATATAAAGCTAGCCAGGGCACCCGAAATAAGGAGGCCAACGGATAGACGGAATATAGACAACATAGCTCCGCCTATGGCAGCACCATGTAAACATATTATGCTCATATACTTGGATTGCTAGCAGCACGTAGGGATCCTCCACCGAGGGGACCCGAAGCTGGGTACGTCGTGTGCCTAATCTCGTCCCCGGAATCTCCATCGTCGCTCTCTCCCGAAACCCTAGTCTACAATACGTAGGCATTGCCGAGGTGATTCCTCGTCACCCGGTGCCTCATCGAAAAATAGGACCAATGGTATAATTTTTGTGAATTTTTGAAAACTTTGAAAAATGCACATTTCTGGGTGTCAAAATTATTATTACTGGGCAGGAAAAATTTTGAAATCTCTAATTAACTAAAGAACTTTGCAAAACAAAAGTGCTACAGCAAGTAGAACAAGTGGAGGGAGAAAGAGATGTTGTTTAGTTCCTCTATGCATATAAAATGAATTTGTTAACAAGGTTGATCAAGTCTTGCCACCAAATAAATTTTACATAGCATAAGAAGAATTAAACCTCAAATCAATCATGTTACCTTGTATTGTATTGATATGGATCCAATCACAAGAGTTTGATATTCTTCTTTAGGCTCATATATTGGACAATCAATAGTTCCCACTTTGATAGTTCTCACATTAGAAATTGTATTAACTCCACATGCTTTCTCAATCCTCTTGGGAAAATAAACGGTATGCTCCTTGTCATCGACATTGAAAGTACTTTTCCTTTATTGCAATCAATAACGGCCCCTGCGGTGTTAAGAAAAGGTCTCCCAAGAATAATAGACATATTATCATCTTCAGGCATTTCCAACACAACAAAATCAGTTAATATCAAGCAGTTATTAGTAACTTGAACAGGAACATCCTCACATATACCAACAGGAATAGTAGTAGATTTATCAGCCATTTGCAAAGATATATCAGTCGGTATCAACTTATCTAAATAGAGTCTCTTATAAAGAGAGAAAGGCATAACACAAACACCCGCTCCCAAATCACATAGAGCAGTTCTAACATAATTATTCTTAATAGAACAAGGAATAGTCGGAATACCTGGGTCGCCAAGCTTCTTTGGAACCTTACCATTGAAAGAGTAATTAGCAAGCATAGTGGAAATCTCCTCGTTAGGAATTTTCCTTTTGTTAGAGACAATATCTTTCATATACTTTGAATAAGGAGGCAATTTAATAGCATCAGTCAAAGGTATTTGCGGGAATAAAGGTTTCATCCAATCACAAAATTTATTATAGTGTTCTTCTTCCTTTGATTTTAGTTTCTTAACAGGAAAAGGCATTTGCTTTTGAACCCAAGGTTCCCTTTCACTACCATGTTTCTTAGCAATAAAATCTTCTTTAGTATATTTTTTATTTTTAGCATGCTTTTCAGGTTCTTCTTCAACCTCTTCTTTATCAGAAGCATCATTCTTATCATTATCTTTATCATGTTCATTACCACTTTCAGTTTCAGCATCAGAAATAGAAATACTATTAGGATCATTAACAGGCTCAGAGGATTCTACAACAGTTTTATGTTTCTTTTTCTTTTTCTTAGATGGAGCACTAGTTTCAGTTCGTTGAGAATCTTGTTCAACTCTTTTGGGGTGCCCTTCAGGATATAGAGGATCCTGGGTAGAAACACCGCCTCTAGTTGTTACTTCATAAGCATGTTTTTCTTTAGAATTATCTTTTAACAAGTCATTTTTCACTTTAGTGAGTTGATCAATTTGAGTTTGAACCATTTGAAAATGTTTAACAAGCATCTTAACATCATTGGAGGTTCTCTCCACAATACCATGCAATTCACCAATAGCTCGAGAATTTTCCATTAAATGATTTTCTACTCTCATATTAAAATTACTTTGCTTAACAATATAATTATCAAACTCATCTAAGCATTGAGCAGGAGGTTTTGAATATGGAATATCTTCTCTAGTAAAGCGTTCAAGAGAGTGTACCTCAATCATGGATGAAGGGGGAGTGATCTTACATGAATCTTCTATGGGAGGTAAATTCTTCACGTCTTCGGATTTAATACCCTTCTCTTTAAGAGATTTCTTGACTTCCCTCATATCTTCATCATTTAATCTAATCATGCCCCTCTTCTTCAATATTGGTGTCGGGGTTGGTTCAGGTGTAGACCAATCATCATGATTCCGGCCTATTCTCGCCAATAATTCTTCAGCGTCGTCCGGAGTTCTTTTCCTGAAAACACAACCAGCACAACTATCCAGGTATGCCCTAGACTCAATGGTTAGTCCACTATAAAATATATCAAGTAAATCATGCTTTTCCAAATCATGGTCAGGCCGAGCTCTAATAAGAGAGCAAAATCTAGCCCAAGCCTCAGGCAATTTCTCTCCATCTTCCTGGTCAAAATTATAAATTCTCTCGCAAAACAATATGTTGAGCACTAGCGAGAAAGTATTTCCGGAAGAAAACATCAAGCAATTCTTTTGGACTATTAATAGAATCAGGTGGCAAACTATTGTACCAAGTTTTAGCATCATCCTTTAATGAGAAAGGGAAAATTTTAGCAACGAAATAAGTACGCTGCTTAACATCATCAGAAAACAAGCTACTAAGAGTAGATAGCTCAATCATGTGTTCTACAGCACTTTCTTTTTCAGTACCACAAAAAGGTGTTTTCTCCACAATAGATATATGAGAAAAATCAAGAGAAAAATCATAATCCTTATCCTTAATGTTTATAGGAGATGTGGCAAATTTAGGATCAGGAGACAGTTTATATCTAACGGTATGTTGTGCAAGCAACTTTTTAATTTTTCTTGCATCAGTAGTAGCATTGCATTTATCAATAAAATCATCATCAAGTTCTACATAATCCTCATCAAGATCATCACTAGAGTATTCAACAGACTCAGGTGAATTAACAGGTGTAGCAGCATTTTCATTAGGAGTTTCAGCATTTTCAATTTGTCTAGACCTAGCAATTGTAGCATCTAGAAAAGATCCCAATGAACCACTATCATCAAGCACAGCAGAAGCATCATCAATATTATAAGAATTTTCAGATCTAGCAGAAGTACCAGCATGTGAAGCATGTGGTGGTGAAACAAGTTTATCAATCACAGATGGTGAATCAAGAGTAGCAGAGGTACTCAGAGTTGTACATTTTCTTGTAGTGGATGGTAATATGGCGACTTTAGGATCGCGAGATTTACCCATGATGGAGAAGTTGCAGCGAACAATATCAATCCAAGTGAACTTCCAAATAAAGCTATGCTCCCCGGCAACGGCGCCAGAAAATAGTCTTGATGACCCACAAGTATAGGGGATCGCAACGAGTCTTCGAGGGAAGTAAAACCCAATTTATTGATTCGACACAAGGGGAGACAAAGAATACTTGAAAGCCTTAACGGCGGAGTTGTCAATTTAGCTGCACCTAGAAACAGACTTGCTCGCAAGAGTTTATCGAGTAGTAACAGTTTTATAGCGATAGCAGTAGTGAAATAACAACGACGAGTAACAAAGACAGCGAGTAGTGATTATTGTAAACAACGAGGATTAAAATACTGTAGGCACATGGATGGATGAACGGGCGTTGCATGGATGAGAGAAACTCATGTAACAATCAAAGCAGGGCATTTGCAGATAATAATAAAACAGTATCCAAGTACTAATCAATCAATAGGCATATGTTCCATATATAGTCGTACGTGCTCGCAATGAGAAACTAGCACAACATCTTTTGTCCTACCAGCCGGTGGCAGCCGGGCCTCTAGGGAATCTACTGGAAATTAAGGCACTCCTTTTAATAGAGCACCGGAGCAAAGCATTAACACTCCGTGAACACATGTGATCCTCATATCACCGCCATCCCCTTCGGTTGTCCCAATTTATGTCACTTTGGGGCCTCCGGTTCCGGACAGCAATACGTGTATACAACTTGCAGGTAAGATCATAAAGCAATGAATATCATAATGAATTGATAACATGTTCAGATCTGAGATCATGGCACTCGGGCCCTAGTGACAAGCATTAAGCATAACAAGTTGCAACAATATCATAAAAGTACCAATTACGGACACTAGGCACTATGCCCTAACAATCTTATGCTATTACATGACCAATCTCATCCAATCCCTACCATCCCCTTCAGCCTACAGCGGGGAAATTACTCACACATGGATGGGGGAAACATGGCTGGTTGATGGAGAGGCGTCGGTGATGATGATGGCGATGATCTCCTCCAATTCCCCGTCCCGGCGGAGTGCCAGAACGGAGTTTCTGGTCCCGAGATGGAGTTTCGCGACGGTGGCGTCGTACTGGATGGTTTCTGGCGATTTCGACTTTTCTCTGTGCGTTTTTAGGTCGAAGGCAATAAGTAGTCTGAAGGAGGGCGTCGGGGGCCAGCCGAGGCCGCCACACACTAGGGCCGCGCGCCCCCCTCCTGGGCCGCGCCGGCCTAGCGTATGGGGCCCTCGGGCCCCCACCTGGCTCGCCCTTCTGGCTCCGCCAATATTCTGGGAAAATAGGACCTTCCGCATAAATTCCGAGGATTTTCCTGAAAGTTGGATTTCTACACAAAAACGAGACACCAGAGCAGTTCTGCTGAAAATAGCGTTAGTCCGTGTTAGTTGCATCCAAAATACACAAATTAGAGGCAAAACAATAGCAAAAGTGTTCGGGAAAGTAGATACGTTTTGGACGTATCACGGGCTTATTCCTACCGCCGGGATTCTCTCTAGTGTAAATCGGGTAGTCCCCAGAAACTGTTCGAGGGCAGCTTCCCGAGCTTCTCCCATGAAAATTGAAGCGGTACATTACAATTATCCTCATTGCTAATGTTTATTACGTCAAAATGCCACCGTGTGGCACGAACTCGTCTCGTTCCTCCCTCTCCCCTCCTCTCTCACGAGTTGCGCACAACCGCTGCCGCCGTATTAATCTCGCCTGCTCGTCTCCTGGAGTACCCAGCCACCGAAAGCCTCTGTCCCACCTCCCGCTCCTCGAATTTCTCCGTCGCCTTGGGTGATGCATAGCCTCCCGCCCAGCTCCTCGAATCCCGCCGGTCGACGAGCTCAGCGCCCATCTAGGAGCAGCTGTAGCCTCGAATCCCGCCGGTTGACGAGCTCAGCGACCTGGCCGCAGCCATCGGCTCCGAGTCGGATCCAGATTTTGCGCTCTGTTGCTAGACCTCCCATCGTGCCGCCCTAAACGCCGCCGCCTCGGCTCCAGCAATCGCCCCATTGCTGCAGGGAACCTCATCAACGATGTGCTCGAGCGGGCCTATGCCCATGACCTCCAGCTGCTCAACTCCTGCCTCTTCCCCATGGACATATGCAGTTACGGGCTGTGTGCATATGCAGTTCATAGTCTATGTCACCGTGTAGTTTAGCTTTATGCTAATGTTTTGTACAGTGCAACTCCACACTGAGTTGCTATACTAATTTTCTGAATTCTTAATTGAGGCATTGAGCTACTTTGTACTGATATTTCAGAGGCTATTTTAGACTTTTCACAACTCAATACCATGAGTAAGTCTAAATTTCATAAGCTCAAAAGAATAGGAGGAACAATTTCTACTAGCTTCTCCCTACCGGTGCTTCTCCCCACCGAAATCTATAAGCAGGCTTCTCCATAAGCAGAAGCTTAAAAGAAGTGGCCCTTAGAAAACTTGGTAGCTACTTCTAAACATATGGAAGCTGCTTCTAATGAACCTAGTAATTCCTTTGGTAAATCTAGCTAGTAGGTACTTCAAAAACAACCTCATAGATGTTTCTCATAACTATTGTAATTCATTTGGGAAATCTGGTAGCTAGTTCTAACAAACCTCGTAGCTGTTTCTTATGAACCTCGTATTCACTTTGGAAAACCTAGTAGTGTTGTTTGTAATGAATCTGGTAACTCTTTTGAAAAATATGGTAGCTAATTTTAACCGACATATTTCTATGCAGATTTGTGGATATTGTTCCTTTTGTGTTGTTGTCGTCGATTCTAATCTTTTTGATTAAAACAGCTTCGTCGATTTTCTTTACAAAGTGCATCAAACTCTACTTGCAGCATAATCGTGTAATGGTGGTGGTGATTAGTGCCGTGGGGTGCCGATGGTCCGTGGTGTGAAGAAGGAAAACTACAATTACAAGCTTGCAACCACGTGCTACAGATCTGATATGTAGTGTTGTTGCATGCATCTATAGTGTGTAATTAGTAACATGGACCCGCCTTAATCATATCCCTTTGACTGTGTGCAGACTTTAATCATGTATATGGTGTAGTCATGTCTTGGTTTAGCTGATGTAAACGGTGCAATTTAGGGTCGTTGATAAAACAAAAGTAAAGGCCTAGTCACATGTGGCCCAACAACTGATAATATCATTGTGATGTTGTTGATCAAGTGACACATATGAAGTAAAAGTACTATTCATGAATAAAAGTAAAAGCACTGGTCACTTGATATATGCCTTTTCTAAGCCAAAAAAATGGAAACAACAACCACCTCGCATCCTTTTAGCGGATGAATAATTTTTTTTGAAATGGGGAGTTTAACCCCGGCTTCTGCATCATGATGATGCACACGGCCTTTTATTAAAATACTGTAATATTTAAGTTTTACAAGTCTCACAGCTCAATCATCGCCTACAGTTGATACAAAAATCAACCAGCGGAACAAATAAAACATAGTAATAGTGCACATCACTGTATTCTCCTAGTATGACGCCAGCCAGGCTGACATAAGATATCCTGAGCGACCGTCTGGAGCCGTATGCATCCAGAAGCCATGGCATCCCGCTGTCCCTCCGGCGAGAGGAGCGCCCATAGTTGAACTCAATGTGCCATCATATGAATAACCTGCAAGTAATGGAAAGATTATTTTTATTAAAGATAATATCATTTCTTGCCCTCCAAATAGACCAACATAAAGCCGAAACCCCAATTCGGATGAAAGGTTTAGTTTGTCTATCTACTCCATTTAACCAATTACCAAACATATTTGTAATATTGGTTGGAGGTGGAAGATCAAAAGTGAAATTAACCGTACGCCAAAGCAGTTTAGCTAAAGAACAATCAATGAACAGATGTTCGACGGTTTCCTGTCCACCACAAAAAACGCATTTCATACACCCATTCCAATTTCGTTTAGCTAAATTATCTTTAGGTAACAACACCTTGTTACTAAGGAACCACATGAATATTTTTATTTTTGACGGGACTCTAACCTTCCATAGATATTTTTTCAGTTATGGGGTGTGATCACTCATAAGATCCTCATACATAGATTTTACCGTAAACGGACCATTGGTTGTCAGGCCCCAAACAAAGCGATCCTGCTCATCATTTAGATTTACCCGCATAAGTTTTTAGCATAACTGTAACCATAAAGTCCATATGTTTCCCAACTACGCCCGTCTAAGACTAATATTCAGCGAGGATTGAGCTAACACATGAGCTACCATAATTAAATTAAACTAACACAGTGGAGTTAATATTCAGTGGATGAATAATTGATTAAACTAATTAAATTTAAAGTACAATAGAAAGTTTATCAAACTGTAATTAAATTAAATAATTAGAAACTTGTAGAACACAAATAAACCAAAACCATATTGTGAGATGACCATTCATGAAATTGTAGGGACCAAATTGCTTTGTAGAATATCATCATGCATACCTAGATTATTCTGAGTGCATATTTTTACAAGCCTCACTAAAATCCTTGTGAAGTATGATATTTTGTCTCTGTATTTGTTTATATGATCTATGTTGAATTTAGGCTTTGGGAGCACTATACTTGTGTGTATGGGCACTGTCGATGTGAAGACGCATCATGGCATTTCATATACCAACCATTATTTTGTGCACATTAGTGCGGGTGTGGTTCTTCATAGTAGCATGTGCACTATACATTTGCTTTTAAATTTGATTACTAACATAAGCTTGACGATTTTTGGCTCTATCAAATGAGATATAAAGCAACAAGTCTATGTCTTATGACCAAAATATCGAGGAAAACACAATAATGAAATTTATAGCAAAACATGAATTATAGGTGCATTTGATGATTGCATCCTTATATTCAACTATAAAGCATACTGCTATGGGTCATATATAGTCTTATTTTCAATAATAAAGCAATGCAGGTGTGAGTTGAGTGTCTAAATAATAAGCCTTAACTTTGGTTAGACCCTATGAGTTATCGCAAAAACCAATGTCATGTGTCATGAATCTTTTGTCCTACCTAGTGTGGTTGAGATGTGGAAAATGTGTTGCTAAGTAGTACAGGTGCATGACTATCAAGCCTTGAAGTTGAAAAGATGGCTTTATATTCTACATGATTAAAGAAGGTAAGTGTTGGAGAGAAATCATTCCACACGATCCCATCCACATGGAGGTTTGTCATTTTTTGGCCCATCATAATTCAGTTTGGATCTCTTGTTTCACACATTCCTCTCTACCACTATTTAAAATCGATTAATATGTGTTCTCCTTGAGCATATCCATATCCATGATGGATTTCTTACACAAAATTTGGGTTGGACAAAATTAGTTAAGGGATGAATTTACTCCCCTTCAGATTTTACAATGTATCTTAATTTTTCGGTGGCAACAACAACCAAAATGATACATTTAGAACTTAGATTTTGTAATTATCTTAATTTTTGTAGTACAAAATTATAATTGGGTATTGAGGGGCAACACAAAACTAAGTTCTTATAGCAATATTCTCCACCCTATATGGATACACCCTATGCGGCTCCTTAAGAGAGCACTAACTCCTAACCAGTAGTAAGTTTTTATTTTAACATTTCTCATCCTTTGGATACGATAATCAATATTTTCGTCTCTCTCCAGTAAGGATTAAGGACTAGGTTTCTTTTCGAATTCGGAGTTAAGGAAGAGGTTGATCAAAAACATCACACGACATAATGTTCTACGAATCTTTACCATAGACACCCAAAAATACCAGTCTATCTCGAGAAGTGCGAAAACTTGGTCTGATGTAGGGGCATTGTTGTTAATTTGCATGTGTGCACGATGTTTATGGTTCTTCTTAATTAGTTTTTACTATGTACAATTTTTTACACATGCATATTGCTTGTACACTCATTCAGTATGTAGAAGGTCTCTCGTTTCAAAACTACAAAGTTTACCACAAAGGCTAAAATATTATTAGCAACATCACCGAAATGGAACAAAGCTGATCATATTTTCAGGAAAATAATTGTTATTTCCAAATTTTAACTTGTCAACATAAAAGAAAGTTCTTGTATCTTGAAATTAAAGGAGGAATTATATACCAAAATCTGGAACGTTAAGGTGGAAATGGCTTCTGATTTTCGATGAAAATTACATAAATTTTCTGATATTTCTTGTGAAAATTGATGTTACGATTGTGTGTGCCAGAATGGTAGATTGGTATGAGCATTATTCAGTTCAAAAAATACCAATGGACAGGAATAATTAATTTGAGTTTTGTAGTGTTAACAATAGGAGTGAACTTCAAGTTCATAACTCTTCAGAATTTGCTAGAGTTTCTTGGTGGATTATGTCTAGGTTGGCTTTTTAATATGAAATTTTGAGTTTTTCAAGTCCGAGAAAAAAAATCACCAACATGGCCTCGATGAACTTTCCATCTAGGGCCCCTAACTTTGTCGCATGCCTACCTCCATTACACCAAATTGGATACCTAGTCTTGGCTCTCCAATAACATTCACTTCATCATCGGCAACCTACGCCGTAGTCGACTACCTCGCTAGCCACGACTCCCAGTGTCACACAAATGTTGAGTGAAATTCTTGATACCTCCTAATCCAATGCGGCTCACTGATACGTTCCCATGTGAATGCGGCCTCTAGGTGATCTATATATCTATCTATTTATCTACCTACCATGTACTGTCGGCAATGTGGAAATGTACATGTCTCCTAACTCACATGCTTAGGTAGTTCCAAATCCATTTGGTGGATGGTTAATGCCATTGTTATTTATGGACATGTTTAGTGAAAACGTAAGTCCATATGAGTAGCTTTGAGTCATGACCCTTCTTAATTCACGCTGGTTTTGATCACTTATTACTTTGAGTTTATGTGCGTGTTTGTAGCATTATCGTTAACAATTGTCATAATTTTAGTGTACTGGAGGCACGTGTGACTACATATATATGCCCATCGCCCTTGTTACACACACTTCATACTGCTAGAAATATTGCAAGATGCAGCAGCGCATAATATTGTTTTATAGGGTCGAGTCACTTGTACATCGTTTAAAATGATATTTAGATTCTAAAATGAATATGGAGTTAGTGTAGAGATGACAAATCACTTAATATGGTAGAAACTTCAGACAACCAAGTGTGAGGAGTTCTTGGATGGCTGTGTGTTGAGTGTATGCTCCTCCATCTTATGATTTCAAGAATTATTTCTATATGTAAAATTATGTTGCAACGAAAATTCCAGACAAATATGGAAATAAACACATTTTTGACAGCACTCCAATATGAATTCACTTCACATTCTATTGTTTAAAGAAGTGCCACAAATTGAATATGTTAGCCATATTGACAGACTCAATGGAGAAATAAGTTGTGTACTAGCCATAATTTCTGGAATTACCTAGCCGGGTTATCTTTCTGGTCAATTTCTCAAAGGCTATCTATTCAAAGGCCTTTGAAAATTTTCTTCCTATTTTGTTAAAATTGAATGGTTCAATCTGGGATTCAACTAGTTAGGTGTGGAACTTTCACGGGGTCAAGGTGAACCTTGTCACTTACAAGTGACTTTAGTAGTATTGTTATTTGTGGTCAGTGAATGATTGATGTTTGAAATTTTGTCGGCTGATTTGCCTAATTTACACATCGGTTTCTTCCGTCTTTTCTCCCAAGCTGGGATCCATGGATGGCCTTGGCCCATTTGTGTGTTTTCATAAGTACTCTTATTTGGGAAATGAAAAAGGTTCGTAATATTCCCAACTGAATTGCCAAATTTATACCTTTGTGTCTTTTTCTAATTTTCCATCGGACCGTTGTCGCTCGTTTAAGCAAACTACGCGGTGGCACCAGAAAGATTGGTCGAACTCAAACCTCTGTCGAAACTGGGAGCTAAATTCAAAATTCAGAAGCCCATCCTTTACCAAACACGTACCAGTGAGGCAGTGAGACGATTCGCCATCTTGAACTCCACTTGAATAAAAAGATTCGCCTTGTTGAATTCGTCCTCTCGTTCTCTCCTGGGTCCGGCCGCAACAAACATTTATTTACGATCCTCCACCAGCCCCGGCCTCTCCGCCGTACTCCTCCGCCGCCTATTTCAACCACGAACTCGACCACCCAGTACTCCACAAGCTCAACACACGAGAGAGAAAGCGTAGAACCGAGCCTGCTAGCTAGAGCACCATGGCCAAGAAGCGGTCTGGCACTGTCGCTTCCCTGCTGCTTCTCTCCCTCGCACTAGCAGCCCACTCCGTGGCGGCCGCGAGGACCGCGCCTGCTGGGGGCGACGTGGAGGCCTCGCTTCCAGCCGTTGCCGCAGCAGAGAACGGCGCCGGTGCAGGAGGCGGGGGAGCGGCGGACGCGAAGAACCTGTTCGTGGGCGTGGGAGGCATGGGGGACCTGCCGGGCCTCCCGGCTGTGGGCGGCGGCTACGGCGGGGGCTTCGGCAACAACGGCGCCGGCGTCTTCACCGGGGTCACGGGCCCGTTCGGCGGCGTCGGCGGCGGCGTGGGGAGCGTCGGGCCAGTCGGCGGCGCAGCCGGTATCCCGTTCGGAGGGTTCGCCGGTGGCAGCGCCCCGTTAGGCGCGGTCGGAGGCGGGTGCGGCGGCGGCGTCACACCTTGAGGAGTTGCACATTGTAGCCTATATCTTCACAGTCGAGGCTTGGACGTGCGCGTTGTACGTAGGTGCGGTGCATGGGCATGGCGCATCGCACCTGCGTACGCACGCATACATGTGTGGCTTGGTTTGACACAGTCCAGAAGAAGTCACGTGCAGCATGTTCGTGCAGCAGTGGTGTGTGCGTCTTACAGTGTGAGTGTGTGTGTGGCATGGCTGCAAGATGTTGGTGTACTGTATGTCGTTGTAGTGTTTCGTCAGTGTAGTCTCATGTCATGTAGTAGTAGTATCAGACAAGTTAGTGGTGGTATGTATGTCGTGGGGCTTCGTTATGTGTCTCAACTTAGTGTGATTGCTGTTCCAAAACTGACAAACGTACTCCACATCATCGGTGTGCGACGCTCGTGCGTGTTTTCTCAATTTGTGGCTATATTTTTACATCATCGAAATTAGACTAAGTTATCATCTCTCACACTAACGTACCGATGCAGCACACGGCGTAGTCCGGCTGGCGAGCTTAAAACGCCCAAGTGAACTGAAATGACAAAAAAAATTGGGAGAGCTCGGCCTGCCCATATATAACTCTTGAGAAAAAGGAGTGGCCTTTTTTTTTTAAGAAGAGGAGCCCAAACGGGCTCCCAGTTTCATTCAAGAAGCTAGAGTGCCAGTTATACATCATTTTCAAAACGAAACCGCGTTGAAGAGAAGCAGGAAACTCTTCTACTTTTCTAGAAACTAAAAAACAAAACTCAATTAAAGAGTCTGAAGATTATTTTTTTTTGATTGTAGGGGCCACATGGCCCCCAATTTCAATTAAGAAATTGGAGTCAGCATTACATCCAAATGTATGACACAGCAACTAAACCCTCCAGGCTCAGTCACACAAACTAAAAAGATCAACCATCTAAACAGTTACTAAAACCTCCAGGACCATCTCTACATAACAACACCAACTTTTGAACGCGACATAACAACCATAAAGACAGGCAGGTCTCTACACATAAAGGATCCAAGTTTTCCGGATGAAGCGATTCAGCCGTCACATATCCTTTTTGTCATAGGCGCCCACCCATATCTTCTGCAAAACATCTCGCTTGCAATTCTCCGAATCCGTTCAGACACCCGTCGCACGAGCTCTTGAACCTTTTCTTTCTGAAGACAATTCCAATCATCCATTAGTCGACACATAGAAAAGATCACTTCAGTAGGATTGTTAGGGAATTTCCGTTGAAAACAAGATGCATTTCTTGTCTTCCATAAATTCCACAACAAAGCTGCTGTACCCACCATGACTACAATCCTATCACGGCCAGTGAACTTCTGAAGCCAATTCTGGCACAAGTCATAGAAGTTCACCGGTTTTGTTCCTATACCCAAAGCACAACTAGCCACATTCCAGTTATATTTAGCCATGGGACATTCAAAGAACAGATGGTTCATATCTTCATTTCCCCCACAGAATTCACACAGGACACTACCTTTCCATCCTTTCTTGGCCAAGTTAATCTTAGTCAAGATTCTATTCTTCACTATTAACCAGATAAATGCTTTGATTTTGAGAGGAACTTTCAACCTGCAAATCATCTTATATGGGAAAAGAACTCGCCTAGCCATCAGATACGTATACAACGACTTAACAGAAAAAATTCCAGATTTAGTTAACTTCCAACTCACCCTATCAGGCTCCTGTGACAAGGTAGTACTACCACACATGTCCAGAAGTTTGTTCCACATTTCCAGAGACTCCCCATACAAGCATCTTCTAAAACGAATGCAATTAAAATCTTGTGCAAAAACTCTAGCTACCGAAACACCTTGTGAGAAAGTCAAGTTATAGAGCCTCGGGAAGAGTACAGACAACGGTTTCTCTCCCACCCACACATCTTCCCAGAATCTAGTTTTACAACCATCCCCTAACACCCTTTTACAACAGCTATAAAAAACGTCTTTTACCTCCATCAAACCTGACCAAAACTGGGAGCAACCAACATATTTCCTATCCTGCGTAATAACACCATTCTTAAAGTATTTAAACTTTAAGATTTTTTGCCAATCCCCTTCCTCATTCTCTAGTCTCCATAACCATTTGCAAAGTAAGCTAATGTTTTTTACGTCAAGATTTGTGAGTCCCAAACCACCTTGATCCCTCGGCTGACACACATCAGCCCATTTCACAAGATGGTATTTGCGGACCCCTTCCCTTTCTTGCCATAAAACCCGAGCCCTAAAGAAATCAAAACGTTTAAGGACTCCTTTCGGAACTCTAAAAAAAGACATCATGAAACCAGGCACATTACTAAGACAAATCTCTGTAAGAATAATTCTCCCTCCAAAAGAAAGCAGACCCCCTTGCCAGCAGGGACATTTCCTTTCTACTTTTTCCTCTGCTGGCCTCCAATCAATCTTACAAAGTCTCTTATAATGTACAGGCATCCCTAGGTATCTAAAAGGCACCTCTCCAACTTTGCAAGTGAATATATATGCATATTCCTCTTGCTTTTCTACAGCTGAACCAAAGCAGTAAACCTCACTTTTAGAAAAGTTAATCTTCAACCCAGTAAGATGTTCAAAAGTGCATAAAATAATTTTTAAATTCCTAGCATACTCAAGATTATCCTCGAACACGAAAATTGTATCATCCGCATATTGTAATAAAGTTAATCCACCATCATACATCTCAGGTATCAATCCTTTTATAAAACCTTGTTCTTGGGCCCTTGAAACTAAGGTTGCCAGAACATCCGCCGCCACATTGAAAAGTAAGGGGGAAAAAGGATCCCCCTGGCGCAACCCTTTTCTAGTAACAAAATACGGACCTACTTTATCGTTAACCATAATATTAACCTTACCATTTTCTACCACTTTTCTAGTCAATTCAACAAACTTTGTTGGAAACCCTTTCATTTCCAACACTGAAAACATAAATTCCCAATTAATCTTGTCATATGCTTTTTCAAAATCTACTTTGAAGAAAATCCCATTTTTCTTCTTCTTATGAATGTAATGCATTGTTTCATGTAAAATAACCACACTATCTAGAATAAACCTCCCTCTTATGAAGGCAGATTGGATTTTAGAAATGACTTCATCGGCAACTAGGATGGCTCTATTATTCATAACCTTAGTTACAACTTTAAACAACACATTCAATAGACAGATCGGTCGATACATCTGAATTTTATCAGCCCCCATCCCTTTAGCAATAAGAATAATAGTCCCATAATTCAACCTAGATATGTCTATCTTACCATCATAGAAAGCTTGAAACAAAGCAAAGATATCTTCAGCAATCAGACTCCAAAACTGTTGATAAAATTCAATAGGGAAACCATCAGGACCCGATGCTTTATTAGTTTTCATCGAGAAGATTGCATCTTTGATCTCTTGCAAAGTAAATCTAGCTGCGAGTTTTTCTTTCGATTCATCCGACAAGGCCGAGTCAAGGGTCCATGTCAAAGAAATAGGAAGAAGCTTAACACAACCAAACAAGCTCTTGTAAAAATTTGTAGCATATTTTAATAGGTTCTCATCTCCTTCTATAACACCCTCATCTTGATTAAAACGAAAGATTTTATTTCTTCTATTTCTACCATTAGCTTTAGCCATAAAGTACTTAGTGTTTCTATCTCCTTCTCTAATATCAATCTCTCTAGCTCTCTGTCTCCATTTAATTTCTTCCTCCCTAAGTAAAAAATTTAATTGGTTTTGTAAGGAAATTCTTAGTTCATAGTCAGAAGCCGATAAACCAGCTGTCTCACTATTAATATCAATAAAATTTAGCATATCATACAATCTCTTCCTCTCTTTTCTGTAAACACTTTCAATATTTAAATTCCACCCTTTTAGTACCCGTCTAAGCTTCTTCTTTCTATTTTGAATAACATCCAGAACATCTCTACCCTCAGAAACACTATTCCAAGTTTTTGTAACTATATCAACAAGATCTGGTCGTTTAAGCCAACATAACTCAAAACGAAATTGTCTAAAAATTACCGGTTCTTTAATACCCGAATCAATAACAAAGGCAACATGGTCAGAAACCCCTCTAACTAGAGGTTTGACAGTAACTAAAGGATAATGCTGTTCCCATTCAGGACTAACAAGAACTCTATCTAGTTTCTCAAAAAGAGGATCACGTTGGTTATTCGACCAAGTAAATTTTCTACCCGAGAACTCCAAATCAATTAAGCCCCAATGTTCGATGATGGCATTAAAATAATAAGACCATTTACTTAGCCTTTTTGGTTTATTCCTTTCCGACATCTTCCTAATTAAATTAAAATCACCGGCTAAACAAAAAGGAAGCGAGTTCTTACCAAGGATCTGAACCAGATCCACTAAGAAAGCACTTTTTTCACTATTTTTAGAAGCACCATAAACATTGACTAAGTTCCATTTGAACTTAGTCTCTCGATCCATAAGAACCATATGTGACATGTATTTACTAGAACTGCAAGAAAATACATCAAATTTATCAACTCTGGCTCCCATCAGGAGCCCACCCGAAGCACCTTTAGCAGGTTCCCATAACCAAATAAATTGATATCTACCACTAATATTCTTAAGCCATGCATCCATAAAATCTTCTTTCTTGGTCTCTTGCACACAAATGAAATCTAACCTATATTCCGAGATGCTTTCCTTCAGGAAAGCACTCTTTTCATACTCACCTAGTCCTCTACCATTCCATATAAGACCTATCATATAATCAGAAAAGTTTCTTTCCCCTAACCTTAGGCTTCACACTAAAACTTCTAGGTGAAGTCCTTCTCTTACCGGCACAGAAAATAGATGCTAAAGTCATGATATCATCATTAAGTTCCTCATCTTCCTCTCCTATCCCCGAATCCGAGTCGAGAAAACCTCCCTAACTGCCGTAGGGTCAAAGCTTTCTAGCTTTGCCTCTTTATTCTCATCTATAATATTATTTTTTCTTTTATTAGCCAAGAATAAGTTACACCTAGCATGCTCCAAATCTTGAATCATAGATATAGATTGTTCAATTTCTATATCATTACTACCCAAGCTAACACCAATACTTCTAGTAATACCAGAAATAAAACTAGGAACTGTATTTAGAACAGTGGGGAATGATTCTTTACCGGGTATAATATTCTCCAAATTCTTCTTCCTCGCCATGTCCTCCGTCTTCTCCATTGTGTGAGTATCTTCCTTGCTTTTGTTTCTAGCACTCCTCCTTCTGTTCTCTAACTCATCAGCTGCAGACTTTCTCTTTGGCTCTCTGAATTCTTGTCTCCGCTTCACTCACATTCTTTTGGACACCCAGCTTCTCTTTCTTCTGTCCCACGGTCTCAGTTCCCCCATCTCCATCTCCAAGCTGAGCTACTTTGTTGTTCTGTGACTTCTCAACATCCTCATCCTCCATTGCATAGTCAGGGTCTACATTTTCTTTATTGAATCCAGCTTCCTTCCTTTTCATCTCAACTTCCAACTCCATCTCTTCTACAACTTTCTTATTGATTTCTCTAATTTTTTGAGTTCCCAATCCCAGCTGCCTAGCAAAGCTATCCGGGTGCTCATCATCATCGTCATCAAGGTCACAAGCCTCCAATCTTGCCGAGTCTTCCGCAAATGTTTCATTGACTTCATTCACAGCTTTAGCGCCACCACTGTGCATATTCTGTCTATCCAAAAGGATCTTTCTGGTCTTCAATTCTTTTTGAAGGTTCTTGTCCATTTCCTCTTGACTACTTGGCACAAACTGTTCCCCATTGTCATCAAAAAACACCTCACCATCTCTCACCATATCTTCGGAATTCTTTGGAGACTTTGAGGTTTGTGAATTATAAGGTTGGGACAGTTCCCTTGCTCTTTTTAAGTCTCCAGCACTCATATTTGCACTATCCTGAGATGTCTTGACAGTATCATTGTCACTCACCAGAATACCACCCATCATTGGTCCTCCCTCCTCCACAATATCTTCCAACTCAAAGTATATATCATAGATATATTCCTCATCATTAAGCGGAGCACTGAAAGGTATTTTTCGAGGATCTTTCACTCCAACTTTAGCTCTGATTACCTCACAGCTCCTATACAATTCCATATCAATTTCATACACCTTCCCAATCAGAGAAGCAGCCTCACAGAAGCCCTGATAATGTAGCATTGTTTCTGGGATACCAGACATCTTAACCCAGACAGAGTATAGTTTAAATTTGGCCATATAGCTGTTGGTCCACCTGTTCACACGTACTGTAGCTTTATGTCCTAGGAGACCAAAGAAATTGAAAGCCTTCATCTCATCAATCTTTTGAACAGACGGGAACTTCACTAAGTAGCTGTTTTTCAGGTATGCTTTTGCTGTCCACTCCCAGCCCCATTGAAATTGTCTGCTGAAAGCATCCACTAATTGCTGTGCTGTAACTGTCCCAGAGTGAACTGTAACTATCGCAATGGCTTGTTTAGATTTTTCCGCATCAATCTTCTTACTGGTGAGCGATGTAAACATCTGTAGTCCATCAGCCCCTCCTCCTATGAGAGCTGCCACAGGCTTTGGTTGAGAAGGCAGGACACGGTTTCCAGAAATATGTGTGGTCTTCCCGCAGTAGATACAAAATAGAACTGTTTTGCAATCCTTGACACCATGTCCAGGTAAACCACATTTGTAACAGTTTTTGTTACTAGCAGGGATTCCTTGCTGTCCAGACACGCTAGAGGAGCTACTTGCTTGCATATTCATAGGAATAACACTTTGACCACTTCGGTTAGGACCTGCAGCACCCGCACCCGAACTTTTAACCTAGACGACCAACGGATACATCAAAACAAATACACACACAATGACTCTACGTTCTACTACTACGGCTACGAGGGCTACGTCCTTGTAAGTGTTGATCTACCTCCACATACAAAATACAGAGCGATACAGGCGGGAGTCAATCTCATTCGATTACTCTCCAGAGTCGAGACTCACAGGTCCTAACAGGCCACCTCAGGCGCTGCGTGCGCTTGGCATGGAAATGTGCTCCTTTCACGGCAAGCGTCAGTCGGGCACTCGGGCCACTTGGCCGGCCAGTTTCATTCATGGGGATCAAGCGAGCGCGCTGCGTGCTCGGCCAAGGCCAGACCGAGCTGTGTGAAGCGGCGCACTCACCGTCACGTGCTGAACCGGAGCCAGGTTGCGCGCCACCGCGACGACCAACAGTCGAACACGAACCCGGCTGGATGGCCCTTGTTTTTTTTTTTGAAAGTGGGGGCAAAAGATTTGCCACCATTCATTAATTAAGGAGAAAGTGTCTTGACAAGACAAAGTTTCGGACCAAATAAACACAAAAGGATTACTCTCCCGTTATTACAAAACTCAAGCACTTTGCTCCCGCGGCTACCCAAAGTTTAGCCTCGGCTTTAATGATGTCAAGGAGGATGGTAGGGGGGGGGCGGACTTGTGGTTGAAAACTCTAGCATTTCGCTCCTTCCAAATGGTCCAAGTAACGAGCATGGTAAGGGAGGCCATAGCCTTCCGGTTTACCATTGCATCCTTTAACATCTTCGCCCACCAATCCAAAAGGGTGAGATCGTCCGTCCATTCATGGGTGCAAATGGAGGGGGTGCCAATCTAACACTTCACTAAACCCCAAAGGCGTTTGGAGTAGCGGCAATGGGAGAAGAGGTGAGCCGCCGTTTTTTGAGTTTGCTTACATAGTGGGCACAAACCGCAATTTGTCCTACCCCTCCTCTCGAGACGGTCCGCCGTCCAAAACTTATTTTGGAGAGCCAACCAAGCAAAGAACTTAATTTTGGGAGGGGCCCAAACCTTCCAAACAATTTTGTTCATGTTAGTAGTCATGGCCCCAAAGAATTGCGCATTGTAGGCCGCGGTAGATCACGGCCCTTGTTCACGGCAATGTACTTTCGGGTGAAATCTGCAGTACTACTAGTAGTATTGCCCAGGACGCAGAAGCTAGACAGAGGATGCATTAACCCACGGCAATGGCGCGGCCTTGATTCGTCGGATAGAACGAGATCTGAGCGAATCCGGCATCGAGATCGGCATCACGTTCCCGGTGGCACTGTACGCTCGGGAGCGGAAATGTGCTCCTTTCACGGGTTGCCAGTCGGCCAAGCTCATTCATGGCGCCCGGTCAAGGGCCGGCCGAGCTCTGAAGCCGCGCCCTCGCGTCACGTGACGGAGCTAGATGGCTTGCACTCCATCGGCGTCGGATGTCCTGACGGCAAGAGGCGCGATTTATGATCTTGGCTGCAAAGCGAGCTAGAACAGGGAGTATGAGAGGGATGCCGCTGGAACAAGCTAGGAGCCTCACCATGGACTATTGGTCTGAGACGGGGGAGCGTCTTCAATTCGGGCGCAGCTAATGCAAGGGCATCTCCAACCGCGCGATCCAAACCGCGCCCGCGCGTCCGTTTGGGTCGAGTCGGACAAAAACGCGGCCCAGCGCGGGGACGCACCGCAAAAGCGGACGGCCGCGGCGTCCGGAACAACGTAAACCCGGCCCAAATCTGGGCTAGGTTTGCGTGGCCGCGGATGGCACGCGCCGTCCGCTCGCGTCCGCGCGCTGGTCGCCTCGTCTCCCTTGGGCCCACCTGTCGGTGACCAGGGAGACTATTAAATGGGGACTGGAGGGGATCTGCCCTCCACTCCAGTCCCCACTCCACTCCCCGCAGCGAAACCGCCGCCATGGCCAAGCGACGGTTCGCCAACGACGACGAGGCGAGCAGCAGCCGCCGTCACCCGCCGGCGCTGCGGGCTGCGGGAAGAAACCCAGGTGGCATTGCCGCAACCGCCGCCTCTCCTGCTCGAGCCGAAGCCCGAGTCCTCGGAGGAGGACCCGGACCTCCGCGCCGCGCTGATGATCTCGGCGGCGGAGGAGGAGGCGCAATGGCCGCACCTCCATGCGGCCATTCGCACCTCCGAGATGGAGGAGGCGGCCCGGCGGGAGGTCCAGGAGGCGGAGGGCTGGGAGCTCTACGCCCAGGCCCGCCAGGCGCTACGGGAGGAGGAGGAGGCGGCGCGGCGGGAGGAGGCCAGGCGCCGCGCCGACGAGGAGCGCCGCCAGGAGCAGCGGCGGCAGGAGGACAGGCGCCGCGCGGAGCAGCGGCGGCGCCAGGAGGCCAGGCGCCGCGCCTGGCAGGAGAGGGAGCAGCGCCTCAGGGAGGAGGCGCTGCTCCGTGCGCCGCCGCAGCCTCGGGTGGCTCCGGACCCCCACTCGGCCTGGGAGGAGGCTGTGTGGTCTCCGT
Source organism: Lolium rigidum (assembly GCF_022539505.1). Classification (NCBI taxonomy): domain Eukaryota; kingdom Viridiplantae; phylum Streptophyta; class Magnoliopsida; order Poales; family Poaceae; genus Lolium; species Lolium rigidum. Next base: position 397,302,416 of record NC_061510.1, on the reverse strand, counting down.
GGCCGGAGTTCCCGGCGCGGTCCAGCCACAACAGCGCGTCGCCGCCCGGGGACGTCGTCCACGACGACGACGTCGCCGACGACGCCCACAGGGGCTAGGCGGCGCACCGGCGGCCACCGCGCCGCCGACCAAACCCTAATAGAGGGTTTTTTATATTAGTTTAAATTTAAAAGCCCATATAGGGGCTTCTTTTGTTAGTTTTATTTGCCCAAAATAGGGCTATGTACAAATTTGCCCAAAATAGGGCATATGTTCAATGAAATTTCGTTTAAATTCGCATTTTGTTTTTGTTTTTGTTTTCGTGGTTCTCCGGTTATGCGATGCGTCCGCGCGTTGGGCGCAGCGCGCGATCCAAACGGACACGCGGACGCGGGGCGCTGTCCGCGTGTCCGGGCGGCGACCCAAACGGCCCAAAACGGACGGCCCAGCGCGTCCGTTTGGGTCGCGCGGTTGGAGATGCCCCAACAGCAGATAAACGAGTGTGAGGCAGGGAGGGGTAAAGCAAATCCTTCTCAACGGCTATGTCTACGCTCTACAGTATACTGCACCCTACGGGGCCTCGACCGGGGGAAGGGGAGCAGCGCGAGGATTACCCCGTGCATGCGAGGCCTCGTGCACGTGGTTGCCGTTGGATTTGCAATGTTTCTTGCTTTAAGATTCGTGCTGACAAGTATTCTTAAATTTTGTCATGTCTCAGATTTCAATGAAACATAGTGATTGTTAGAGAAGGAGACGTCGGGCTCATCTTGGAGCACATGAAAGGCATTAAGACCTAGTCGGTTACGTTGTTGAGATATTGTAACTGTATTTGTACATGTACTCTTGATATATAAATATACGTCAGGACGAGGCGAGCATGGCAAGCAGCCCGATCCTTTTGCAAACCTTCATGGTATCAGAGCTCCAGCCGATCCCTCTCCTCTAGCTAAAACCCTACCCTTAAATCCCGCCACCTCCCTTCCCCAACCACCATCACCATGACACCAGATTAGCTTAAACAGCTCGAGGAAGAGCTAAAGCAATGCGAGTCCACCTCAACTCGTGCACAGAAGAACTAGATCGACGTGCCGCTGAGATGGGTAAAACGATCGACACCTCTCCACCTTCCCAAAATCCTAGCCCCGCTCCTGTTCCCTCCACCTATGTTTCTTCCATCAAAACCCACGTTACAATAAACCTCGATCTGCAAGACTTCAACTATGCCGAGTGGCGTGAGCTGTTCCTCGTCGCCCTCGGTCGTTACGGCCTCACCTCCCGACCCACCTATACCTCGCACACGCTCTACTACCAGCCGCCTTCCAGGTCCACGTCCCCGTTTAAATCTTTCTGCTACTGTTTCTTCACCTCTCCCTCATGATTATCTAACAGCCCTTCGTGATCCCAATTGGCGCCAAGCTATGCAAGAAGAGTTCGATGCTCTCACCCTCAATAGCACTTGAACCCTTGCTCCTCCACCTCCCGGCGCCAACATTGTAAGTGGTAAATGGATTTTCCCTCACAAATTTAACTCTGATGGATCTTTTGCTCGCCACAAAGCCCGTTGGGTTGTTCGTGGTTTCTCTCAACCGCCATGTATCGATTATGATGAGACCTTTAGTCCTATAGTTAAACCTCTACCTGCCACCACCCGTATCGTGCTCTCTCTATCCTTGTCCCACAATTGGCCCATACACCAACTTGATGTAAAAAAATGCCTTCCTTCACGGCCAATTTGATGAAGTTATCTACAGCCAACAACCCTCTGGATTCATTGACCCTCAAAATCCTACTCATGTTTGTCGTCTTCTCAAATCTCTATATGGCATTAAACAAGCACCCCATGCATGGTTTCACTGATTCTCCTCCTTTGCTCGTTCTATTGGCTTTATTGAGTCCAAATCCGATCCTTCTTTGTTCATCTTTCGCCATGGCACTGATATTGCATATCTTCTCCTTTATGTGGACGATATAATACTCACCACCTCCACTTCCGCTCTCCTCACCAAAATAACTACCACCCTCAGCCATGAGTTTGCTATGAAGGATCTAGGTCCATTACATCACCATCTCGGTATATATGTTACTCGTACATCTACTGGTCTTCATCTCTCTCAACACCAATACCTCCTAGATATCCTTTCTCAGGCCGGCATGCGTGATTGTCATTATGTTCTTACACCCATTGATACACAGTCTAAATTTCCCTCTAATGCTGGTCACAAGTTTCTGATCCTTCTCTCTATCGCAGCTTAGCCGGTGCCCTTCAATATGCTCTCCAACAGGTATGTCTTCATATATGCATGATCCTCGTGAACCACATTTTTCTCTCATCAAACGCATCCTTCGATATCTCAAAGGCACCCTTCACCATGGTTTTACTCTTCCTCGTTCTTCCTCTCATGCTCTTGTTGCCTACTCGGATGCCGATTGGACAGGTTGCCTAGATACCAGATGCTCCACGTCATCATTCTATATGTATCTTGGGGAAATTTTGATCAGCTGGTCTTTCCGTCGTCAAACGACGATGATCTCGCTCCAAGTGCCGAGCCCAAATACCGAGCTATTGCTACTGCCGGCGCGAGAGTCTTGCTCGGGTTCGGCAGCTTCTACAGGAGTTACGTTGTCTAGTCGAGACTCGCGACCATTGTCTACAAGTGACAATGTCAATGCTTTATATTTGTCGGCAAATCCCATTCATCATCGGCGCACCAAACACATAGAGCTGGATATTCATTTTGTTCCCAAGAAAGTTGCTATTGGTGTTGTTCGAGTTCTCCATGTGCCATCGTCCTCCCAATTTTCTGATATATATTCACCAAGGGGATGCCTACCATCTTGTTTAAAGAATTCCGCTCTAGTCTTCACGTTGATTATCTCGACGGTTCAGACTGCGGGGGCGTGTTAGAGAAGGAGACGTTTGAGGCGCATCTTGGAGCACACGACAAGGCATCAAGACCTAGTCGGTTACATATTGTTGAGATATTGTAATTGTATCGGTACATGTACTCTTGATATATAAATATACACTAGGACGAGGCGAGCAAGGCAAGCAGCCCGATCCTTTTACAAACCGATTTCGTGCATGGAGCTGAGCTAGTACATTTTTGAAAATGGCATATATTTTTTGTGAAACATAACTTCATAATATCGTAAAATTTTCAAATCATCCCTTGCGTAAATTTCTGGTAAGTTGAGTGTCGGAATGGTCAGAACATTTTTTTAGTAAAAACCTTTTTATATGGAGAAACTGAATTAAATTTGTGACGTTAATTGGAGGAGCGAACTCGTAAGTTTGGAACTCGTCACAGTTCATGGAAATCTCGTGATGGGTTATGTTTGGGTTGATTTCTCAATATAGATTCTAGAATTTCTCAAATGCTATATTTTTATACTCCGAAAGAATTTCCTATGTTTTCAATAATTTGTAAATTAATATTTATATTGTTGCTGAAACTGAAGTTCAAGCAACGATACAGCTCATGGTAAGTCGTGTCCCTTCCATTTTTTCTGTACTTTCAACACTAGTGCTATTTTGGTTTAAGGTCAATGCTTAATGTTCAACAAATTCAATTGAATAGCTTTTTTTTGTAGTTGGGTTTCTTCCATCTCCACTTCAAACTTTGTCACTCAATCCAACAGTGTACATTATCCATAATTCTATGGCATTGCGAAGCTCATTATTGTTCCTACATTTGGCTCTGATTCTGCTGATTCTTACTTCGAACTCAACCACCTTAACCAATAATCAACACCAACTTAATGGTATTACTAAGCTCATGATGCTAGTCGGCCAGGGGAAATAGCCTCGCCAACTTGTACCCATGATACGTCCAATTTGCATCACTATTTTATATCATAATTTGCTGTTATTCATTGATATATTTCATATTGGGACACAATACTTATGATATTTCATCTATTTTGCATGTTTCATGATTATTTGGAGATCGAGCACCGGAGCCAGGATTCTGCTGGAAAAAGCACCGTCAGGATGCAATATTTCGGAAGATCAACCGTGGAAGGAAGTTTTACGTAAACTCCTATTTTTCCGGATGACGGAGGAAGCCGAAGGGGGAGCCAGTCTGGACCCGGGGTGGGCCCACACCATAGGGTGGCGCGGCCCATGGCCCGGCCGCGCCACCATGTGGTGTGGGGCCCCCTCGGCCTCTTTCGCCTCCTTTTCTTCGCGAAACCCTTCGTCCCGAAGACCTAAGCCACGGAGGAATCCTCACGAAGGGTTACAGCCCGCCTCGCGGGACGGAGAACACCGAGAGAGAAAGAGCTCTCCGGCGGGCAGGAATCCGCCGGGGAAATTCCCTCTCGGAGGGGGAAATCGACGCCATCGTCACCGCCATCGAGCTGGACATCATCTCCATCACCATCATCATCATCTCCACCATCATCACCGCCATCTCCACCGCTGGACATCGTCACCGCTGTAGCAATTTGGGTTCGATCTTGATTGTTTGATAGGGGAAACTCTCCCGTACTCGATTTCTACTTGTTGTTTATGCTATTGAGTGAAACCATTGAACCAAGGTCTATGTTCAGATTGTTATTCATCATCATATCACCTCTGATCATGTTCCATATGATGTCTCGTGAGTAGTTCGTTTAGTTCTTGAGGACATGGGTGAAGTCTAATTGTTAGTAGTGAACTATGGTTGAGTAATATTCAATGTTATGATATTTAAGTTGTGGTGTTATTCTTCTAGTGGTGTCGTGTGAACGTCGACTACACGACACTTCACCATTTATGGGCCTAGGGGAATGCATCTTGTACTCGTTTGCCAATTGCGGGGTTGCCGGAGTGACGAAACCTAAACCCCCGTTGGTATATCGATGCGGGAGGGATCGCAGGATCTCGCAGTTTAAGGCTGTGGTTAGATTTATCTTAATTACTTTCTTGTAGTTGCGGATGCTTGCAAGGGGTATAATCACAAGTATGTATTAGTCCTAGGAAGGGCGGTACATTAGCACAGGTTCACCCACACAACACTTATCAAAACAATGAAGATTAATCAGCCGTATGTAGCGAAAGCACTAGACTAAAATCCCGTGTGTCCTCGAGAACGTTTGGTCATTATAAGTAAACAAACCGGCTTGTCCTTTGTGCTAAAAAGGATTGGGCCACTCGCTGCAATTATTTCTCTCGCATTTTACTTACTCGTACCTTATTTATTTGTTACATCAAAACCCCCCGAATATTTGTCTGTGAGCATTTACAGTGAAACCTTCATCGAAACTGTTTGTCAACACCTTCTGCTCCTCGTTGGGATCGACATTCTTACTTATCGAAGATGCTACGATACACCCCCTATACTTGTGGGTCATCAAGACTATTTTCTGGCGCCGTTGCCGGGGAGTGAAGCGCTATTGGTAAGCGGAATTGGTAAGGAAAACCTTTACTCGTTTGTGCTGATTTTATTTCTGCTCTGCTCGCTATAAGTCATTATGGAGAGATCTTCTCTTCAATTTCTATTTGGGAAATCTACTACTACCGCAACGGTAGTGGATAAGGCGCCGAGTGAGGAAGTAATACCATATAAAATACCTACGAAAATTATTGAACATGTTATGGATAACCGCTATGAAGGGGATGGAACCTGTCCATCCCGGTGATCATTTACTCGTTTTTGCATGAATTATGCGGGTTATTCAAATGTGCAGGTATTGCTATGAATGAAGTTAGGAAGAAACTATTCTCTATATCGTTGTATGGTAAAGCGGCGCATTGGTATAAATTGCTGAAGAATGGTGATTCTCTTGACTGGGAGGACATTGTGCCTTTATTCTATTCCAAATTTTATCCTCCAAGTGAAATTCACAAAGATAGGAACCGCATATATAATTTCTCGGCCTCATGATGGAGAGAGTATTGCCCAAGCTTGGGGGAGATTGAAGTCTTTAATGCTCAAATGCCCCATTCATGAGCTTCCCGGTAATATTATTATTGATAATTTCTATGCAAGACTTTCTTTTCAAGACAAGACCTTGCTCGGATACTTCTTGTTCTGGATCATTTACACGCAACAAAGAAGAGTTTAAAAGGGACCTTCTTGATCGGATCCAAGAAAATACCGAAGGTTGGGAGAACGACAAAGATAGAGAATCAGGTATAATTTATGATTATAAATGCATTGAAGCTTTTATGGATACTGATACATTTCGTAATATGAGTGCTACATATGGTCTTGATTCTCAAGTTGCTGCAAACCTTTATAAAGCTTTTGCCTCTCATTATTAATTGCCTAAGAAGAATTTTGACAAGTATCATGAACCGTATAAAGATAAAATTGATTCATCTATTAATAAATGTGTTGTAGTTGAAACCGCCGATCATGTTATTCCCGAAGCTTATATTGAAAAAACTCCTTTTCCTGCTAAAATGAAGGAGTACTCGTTGTAAATAGTGCGGTTCATAAAAGTGAAAAGAAACCTATAGAACCCGAAGAACAAATAAAAGTTGAACTCCGTCGTTGCAATAGTTAAAGATCTTGTGACTGAAAATATGGAGGATAGTCATATTATTTTCTGTGAAGATGCCTCTAATATTGTTTCACATCCTAATAAACCCAAACAAGCTAGTGTTCCTATGCTATCTGTTAGAATTGGTGATCATTGCTATTATGGTTTATGTGATATTGGTGCAAGTGTTAGTGTTATTCCTTATGAGCTTTACACGGAGATTATGCACGAAATTGATTCTTGTGAACTTGAAGATATTGATGTGGTTATTCAGCTGGCTAATAGAGAAACTATTTCTCCAATTGGTATTGTTCGAGATGTGGAAGTTCTATGTGGTAAGATTAAATATCCTGCCGACTTTTTGGTACTTGGTTCTGTTGCTAGTGATTATTGTCCTATCATTTTTGGTAGACCTTTTCTAAATACTTGTGGAGCTATTATAGATTGCAAGAAAGAGAAAATTTTGACTAAATTTACCGGTGAATCTTATGAGTTTAACTTCTCTAAATTTACTAAAACTCCTTATAAAGCTGATTTGCCTAGTAATGATTTTAAAATGGAGCAAGTGTGCATCTATTGTTCTTGTTCCTAACAATCCTTTGCAAGAACATTTGGAGGATAGCGAGAGTGAAGTTTTTAGGAAAGAGAGAGATGAGCTTGAGGAGATTTTTCTTCGCCAACCTATTCTCAAGCATGATTTACCGGTGGAAGACTTGGGTACAACACCGCCACCAAAGGAAGATCCCGTTTTTGATTTAAAGCCTTTGCCTCGATAATCTTAAATATGCTCATATTGATGATAAGAAAATATATCCTCGTTATTATTAGTTCTAAGCTTACAGAGTTTGAAGAAGAAAGATTATTGCAAATATTGAAGAAACACCGAGGTGCTATTGGCTATACTCTTGATGACTTGAAGGGGATTTCTCCCTCTATTTGCCAACACTCCATTAATATGGAAGATGATGCGAAGCCTGTTGTTGAACCTCAGCGTCGTCTAATTCCTAAGATGAAGGATGTGGTAAGAAATGAGGTATTACGACTTCTTGAAGCTGGTATTATATATCCTATTGCCGATAGTAGATGGGTTAGTCCTGTGCATTGTGTTCCTAAGAAAGGAGGAATGACATGTTGTGCCTAATGATAATGATGAGCTCATACCTCAAAGAGTAGTTGTAGGGTATAGAATGTGCATTGATTATCGAAAAGTTAATAAAGTTACTAAGAAAGATCATTATCCTTTACCATTTATTGATCAAATGCTAGAAAGGTTATCTAAAAATACTCATTTTTGCTTTCTTGATGGTTATTCGGGTTTTCACAAATTGTCGTTAAAGCTAAAGATCAAGAGAAAACCACTTTTACTTGTCCCTATGGAACTTATGCTTATAGGCGTATGCCTTTTGGTTTATGTAATGCTCTCGCTACTTTTCAAAGATGCATGTCTGCTATCTTTCATGGTTTTTGTGAGAGTATTGTGGAAGTATTCATGGATGATTTTTCTGTCTACGGGAATTCTTTTGATAGTTTTTTGCGAAACCTTGATAAAGTTTTGCAGAGATGTGAAGAAACTAACCTTGTTCTTAATTGGGAGAAATGCCACTTTATGGTTAATGAAGGAATTGTATTGGGACATAAAATTTCGAGAGAGGTATTGAAGTTGATAGAGCTAAAGTTGAAGCTATTGAGAAGATGCCCTATCCAAGGGATGTTAAAGGTATTCGTAGTGTTCTTGGTCATGTCTGGGTTTTATAGGAGATTTATTAAAGATTTCTCCAAGATTTCAAAGCCTCTTACTAATCTTCTTCAAAAAGATGTACCTTTTGTTTTTGATGATGATTGTAAGGAAGCTTTTGAAACTCTAAAGAAAGCCTTAACAACTGCTCCTATAGTTGAACCTCCTGACTGGAATTTACCATTTGAAATTATGTGTGATGCTAGTGATTTTGTCGTAGGCGCTGTTCTTGGACAAGCGAGTAGATAAAAAATTAAATGTTATTCATTATGCTAGCAAGACTCTTGATGCCTGCTCAAAGAAATTATGCTACTACCGAAAAAGAATTGTTAGATGTAGTCTTTGCCTGTGATAAATTTAGATCTTATATTGTTGATTCAAAAGTTACGATTCATACCGATCATGCTGCAATTAGATACCTTATGACAAAGAAAGATGCTAAGCCGAGGCTTATTAGATGGGTACTTCTTTTGCAAGAATTTGATTTACATATTGTAGATAGGAAAGGTGCTCGATAATCCTGTTGTCGATAATTTGTCTAGATTGGAAAATATTGCTTATGATCCTGTTCTCGTTATTGATAGTTTTCCAAATGAACAATTGGCTGTAATAAAGGTGAGCTCGCGAGACAAGTCCTTGGTATGCTGATTATGCTAACTTTATTGTTTCCAAGTACTTGCCTCCAACCTTTTCAGCTCAGCAGAGGAGGAAATTCTTTTATGACTTGAGGCATTATTTCTGGGATGACCCACACTTATATAAAGAAGGAGTGGATGATATTATGCGAAGGTGTGTTCCCGAATATGAACAACAAGAGATATTGAGTAAATGTCATGGGAGTGCTTATGGAGGACATCACGCCGGAGATAGAACCGCGCAAAAGGTTCTACAATCAGGTTTTTATTGGCCAACTCTCTTCAAAGATGCAAGGAAGTTTATTTTATCTTGTGATGAATGTCAAAGGGTTGGTAATATCTCCAGACGCAATGAAATGCCTATGAATTATACTCTTGTTATTGAACCGTTTGATTGTTGGGGATTTGACTTCATGGGACCTTTTCCCTCTTCAAAAGGTAACACTCATATACTTGTTGCTGTTGATTATGTTACTAAATGGGTGGAAGCCATACCTACAAAAAGTGCTGATGGTGAGACCTCTTTAAAAATGCTTTTAGACATTATTTTTCCTAGATTTGGAGTACCTAGATATATTATGACTGATGGAGGTTCTCATTTCATTCATGGAGGTTTTAGAAAAACTCTTGCTAGGTATGGTATTAATCATAGAATTGCTTCCGCTTATCACCCTCAAAGTAGTGGTCAAGTAGAATTATCAAATAGAGAAATTAAATCTATCTTGCAGAAAACCGTTAATAAATCTAGAAAGAATTGGGCTAGTAAATTGAAAGACGCACTATGGGCTTATAGAACTGCTTATAAAAACCCCATGGGAATGTCACCTTATAAAATGGTTTACGGAAAAGCTTGTCATCTACCTTTAGAACTAGAACACAAAGCTTATCGGGTCTGTTAGAGAATTAAATAAAGATCCTAAACTTGCCGGTGATAAGAGGTTGCTACAATTAAGTTCTCTAGATGAATGGAGAAGTGAAGCTTATGAAAATGCTAAACTCTTTAAAGAAAAAGTTAAAAAATGGCATGACAGAAGGATCATCAAAAGAGAGTTTAATATTGGGGATAAAGTCCTATTGTATCGGTCTCGTCTCGAGATTCTTTGCAGGGAAATTACTCTCGAAATGGGAAGGACCATATGTTGTTGAGGAGGTGTATCGTTCAGGAGCAATTAAAATTAGCTCTCTCCAAGGCAATGCTACGCAAGTGGTGAATGGACAAAGACTCAAGCATTATATCTCGGGTGATTCTTATAATGTTGATGTTGATATTATTCGAGTGGAAACACCGGAGGCTTTCATCAAAGGACAAATTGACGATCCGCCGTAACTCGACTTTGAATAGGTAACAATGATCGGTAATGAAAAGTTCGCGATTTACTTTCCGAACCTTATTTTTGCTGTTTTTGGAAAATAAGAAAAATTACGAGTTCGAAACGGAGTGGAAAGGACGCACGAGGGCGTGCCACCATAGGCCGGCGCGGCCCGACCCGGGCCCGCGCCGACCTATGGTCCGGCCGCCTCGTCGCCCCTTTCCGACTCGGTTCGATCCGGTACTTTCCGTTTGATCCGAAAATTCTTATTATAAAATCCCCGGACCCCCGGAGGTCCGTATATCGTTTTCTCGACGTGTTTTGTTTCGAGTCGTTTCGCCGGGATCTGTTTTCAGTCTAGGAGCACCATGGCCTCCGACAACAAGGGTAAGGGGTTTTCGGAGGAAGAAGTGAAGAGGGTGCCATCAAGACAAGAGCAGCAAGCCGTTGGGAGCAAGCAAATCTTGGTGGGATCTGTTGACACTCGACGTTCTTTTTCTCATAACTTGCAGGGACCTTTACCATCTGCTCTTGGCCTCGACTCTTTCCCTGTGCTGGAAGAAGTTCTACGGACTACCGATGAGTTTTGTGATCAATATCGGGCTCTAAGAAGAGAAGTGGAGATACTCCAGGAGGAGAATTGTCGCCTCCGAAGAATGTTGGAATACCATTCGATTCACATCACAAGGTCATCACCGCCAACTTCAGATAACAATGAATCTCTTCGAGTCTTAGTGCGTAATTGCCAAGCTGAGAAACTGAAGCTGAAGGAGTTTTGTAAGAAGCGAATGAGGGATTCATCACCACCATCACCAAAGGAGTAATCCATCATCGGTATTGGCATCCCCTTGGTTTGTTCCAAGCTTGGGGGAGTGCCGCGGTATCACATTATCACTATCTTTTACTTTTTTTTTACTATCAAGTAGTGTCATATCATGAGTAGGGAAGTTATCATATGAGATGGGTTGCAGTGTGGAAGTATCTCTCCTTTAGTTTGTCTATGTATCCCTTGGTGTGAGTTATCGTTATGGAATATTAATGAGAAGTCTTATCATTTACATATTGCACACCTTATTTTAGTTTGCAATTTCTACTATATGATTGATCTTGATCTTAGTATTGGTACCACTTTGGGAGCATTAAGTAAATCTATTTGGTTTTGGCAAACTTAGCAATGGTCAATAGCAACAACACTTTGAGTTTAAGAATAATAGAGGAAACAAATGTAGAAGATATTATTATCTTTCTTATCGGTTCTTAGCTTAGTATTCTAAAAGTTAAAACTGTTTGTGCTTACAAGTAAGATGCATGATTGTTTCTATCACATGTATATTTGTTTGTTTCCTTCAACTCTTATGCTTGCTATTTAACCTTGCTAGCCAAAGACCCGTACCGAGAGGGAATACTTCTCGTGCATCCAAACCTCGAACCCAAACCTATGCCATTTGTGTCCACCATACCTACCTACCGCATGGTATTGTTTGCCATTCCAAGTAAATACTTCATGTGCTACCTTTAAACAATTCAAAACTCATTACTTCTTATTTGTGTCAATGTTTTATAGCTCATGAGGAAGTATGTGGTGTTTTATCTTTCGATCTTGTTAGGCAGCCTCCACTAAAGGACTAGTGGCTTCATCCACTTATCCTATAATTTTGCAATAAGAGCTGGCAACGGGGTTCCTAGCCCCAATTAATCAACTTTCATTAATAATTCTCTTCACCATGTTTTGCCCTGATTCATCAGTAAGCAACTTAATTTTGCAATAGACACTCCTCCATGGTATGAGATTGTTGGAAGGCACCCGAGGATTCGGTTAGCCATGGCTTGTGTAAGCAAAGGTTGGGGGGAGTGTCATCCTTAAATAAACTAAAGTACATGTGTAAACAAAAGAGAAGAGGGATGATCTACCTTGCTGGTAGAGATAACGTCCTTCATGGGAGCCGCTCTTTGGAGGTTTGTTTGGCAAGGGGGTTAGAGTACCCGCTACCAGTCGTTGACAACAACAACAAACACCTCTCAAAACTTTACTTTTATTCTCTTTATATGATTCAAAACTGGAAAAGCTCTAGCACATGATTTAATCTCTGCTTCCCTCCGCGAAGGGCCTGTCTTTTACTTTATGTTGAGTCAGTAAACCTATTTCCCTCCATCTCAAGCAAGCATTTGAGTTGTTGTGATCAAACTATTATATTGTGATTTGCTTCATCATGTTTTTACTCTTTCTTGTTTAGTACAAGTTTTACCCGAACGAATATAGCTTTGAAAGTCATCAATGATTAATATGATTGAGTATGCAAGTTTACCATAAGCTTTTAATATGAGAGCGCTGCTCAATAGATGAATATAATTTGTTAAATGTTCTCTGACCAAGAACAAAGTTTGCCATCACCAATTATGATTCCTTATGCACCTTTATTTGTGACTACCTTATACTTGTTTCAATATTGAGTCATATGAGGAAGTTGTTTACTATAATGTCTTGTGTGAATGAATATGATGCTTCTTGTCCGTATTTTATTTATCGACTCTTCACTCCATAAACATGTGGACCTCGTTTACGAGTTCGGTTTCGCTTGGGGACAAGCGAAGTCTAAGCTTGGGGGAGTTGATACGTCCAATTTGCATCACTATTTTATATCATAATTTGCTCGTTATTCATTGATATATTTCATATTGGGACACAATACTTATGATATTTCATCTATTTTGCATGTTTCATGATTATTTGGAGATCGAGCACCGGAGCCAGGATTCTGCTGGAAAAAGCACCGTCGAGATGCAATATTTCGGAAGATCAACTGTGGAAGGAAGTTTTACAGAAACTCCTATTTTTCCAGATGACGGAGGAAGCCGAAGGGGGAGCCAGCCTGGACCCGGGGTGGGCCACCATAGGGTGGCGCGGCCCATGGCCTCGGCCGCGCCACCATGTGGTGTGGGGCCCCCTCGGCCTCTTTCGCCTCCTTTTCTTCGCGAAACCCTTCGTCCCGAAGACCTAAGCCACGAGAGGAATCCTCACGAAGGGTTACAGCCGCCTCGCGGGGCGGAGAACACCGGAGAGAAAAGAGCTCTCCGGCGGGCGGGAATCCGCTGGGGAAATTCCCTCCCGGAGGGGGAAATCGACGCCATCGTCACCGCCATCGAGCTGGACATCATCTCCATCACCATCATCATCATCTCCACCATCATCACCGCCATCTCCACCGCTGGACATCGTCACCGCTGTAGCAATTTGGGTTCGATCTTGATTGTTTGATAGGGGAAACTCTCCCGTATCGATTTCTACTTGTTGTTTATGCTATTGAGTGAAACCATTGAACCAAGGTCTATGTTCAGATTGTTATTCATCATCATATCACCTCTGATCATGTTCCATATGATGTCTCGTGAGTAGTTCGTTTAGTTCTTGAGGACATGGGTGAAGTCTAATTGTTAGTAGTGAACTATGGTTGAGTAATATTCAATGTTATGATATTTAAGTTGTGGTGTTATTCTTCTAGTGGTGTCGTGTGAACGTCGACTACACGACACTTCACCATTTATGGGCCTAGGGGAATGCATCTTGTACTCGTTTGCCAATTGCGGGGTTGCCGGAGTGACAGAAACCTAAACCCCCGTTGGTATATCGATGCAGGAGGGATCGCAGGATCTCGTAGTTTAAGGCTGTGGTTAGATTTATCTTAATTACTTTCTTGTAGTTGCGGATGCTTGCAAGGGGTATAATCACAAGTATGTATTAGTTCTAGGAAGGGCGGTACATTAGCACAGGTTCACCCACACAACACTTATCAAAACAATGAAGATTAATCAGTCGTATGTAGCGAAAGCACTAGACTAAAATCCCGTGTGTCCTCGAGAACGTTTGGTCATTATAAGTAAACAAACCGGCTTGTCCTTTGTGCTAAAAAGGATTGGGCCACTCGCTGCAATTATTTCTCTCGCATTTTACTTACTCGTACCTTATTTATTTGTTACATCAAAACCCCCCGAATATTTGTCTGTGAGCATTTACAGTGAAACCTTCATCGAAACTGTTTGTCAACACCTTCTGCTCCTCGTTGGGATCGACATTCTTACTTATCGAAGATACTACGATACACCCCCTATACTTGTGGGTCATCAACCCACTTGTTTCTTTTGTGCATATCATCGCGCCAATGGTAATCATGTGTAAATGCAAATATCTTTGGGCATTATAAAAAAAAGTTCATTCCAGCTATCCCTCTCAAAAAAGGAATAGCACATGATGTCTTGGACGTAGCTTACAAACTGCACCAAAAGTGCTGGGCCCCGAACTTTTTTTCTAACCTAGAACAATGAGTTGCTCAAGTCCCAAACAAAGAATTCCAAATCACCAACAATGGGGCACCTTTGTCCTTTCCTAACTCTACTTTTTCACACTTTTGTTATGCTTTTGATCGGTGAAGAGAATCCATTAGACCGTTATAAGCCCACACCTCACTAGACTACCTCGCTCGTCATGGCTTCTAGTCTTGGACAAATACTAAGTGTAATTCTTGATACCCCTAATCCCGTGGTGATCACTAACCGGTGTCATGTAAATGTGACCTCTTGTTGATCAGGTAATGCTAAGAAGCATGAGAGCTCGATGGTTTATATGATTCAAGTGACCAGCCTATATATTTACCTACAATATATTATTGCCAATCCGGGCATGCACATGCCTCATCAATCACATCCTTAACTAGTTCCAATTTATTTGTTTCATGGTTCGTCATCATTTTTATTCGTAGTCATAGACATCTATCTAGCTCACATGAGTGCAGTTCATTGATTGTTTTGCTTATGGGTACTTTCAAGCCATGACATGTTCATTTATTTCATATCAGGTCTGGTCGCATATAACTTCGATTTTATGTACAGGTTCGGACCATACTATATACTCGTGTCATTTTTTTAGTGTATTGGAAGCATACGTTAATACATATCAACAAATGCACATCACCCTTGCCTCATACATGCATGGAAAACTACAAGTAGTATTTCAAAATACAATAACGGATATTAAGTGTTTCGATTAGAGTGGATTTGCTTGTGCATCGTCTAACATGAGGTGAAGAGGCTCATAGCAAAGGGTTTTTTTTTACGAAAGGGTGGTCAGGTCTACCATCGGATAAGATAGAACAAAAGGT
Organism: Lolium rigidum; assembly: GCF_022539505.1. NCBI lineage: Eukaryota > Viridiplantae > Streptophyta > Magnoliopsida > Poales > Poaceae > Lolium > Lolium rigidum. Next base: position 397,287,136 of record NC_061510.1, on the reverse strand, counting down.
TTAATTGCAGAATTTTCCATGAGATGAAACATGAAATAAGAAAACCATCACTAGATTTTGTAGTAGTATTATCTAGGGTTGACAAGTGACTAATGTTGGAAACATTCCCAACTAGACTGCCTAATCTACATGATTTGTGTCTTCTGATTCTACTCGCAGCTTTGTCACTATATCCAAGGCAACCTAAATGGTTTCAATTTTAACCAATCGGTATTTGGTAGTTAAAGTCGCGGTATTAATACATGAGATGATATCATCAACCGTGCTAATTTTCGTATGGAAGTAATGCATGAACGTAATGCTCACAACTTCCCTCTAGACCTAGCTTCTCTTGAAGTTCCTTCTCTTAATAGATAAGGTTTTTCTGCTAACATATAGGAAATTTTTAAGAGGGAAAAGCTAGAAATACCCAATATCTTGCTAGAAGCCTTGGCCCCTATAGTCACTAGTACTGTTATTATTCTTAGAGATGAATGGGTAACGTTCAAAATATTCAATTCCGAGTGAATTGCCGAATTTATTTCTTCTGTTTTCCACATTTATTTTTGAGCAGAATATGTTTTCTTCACTATTTTGGACAATATGGATTTTTTTTTAGGGATATGGATAGTGTGACCAAAATGATTGGGCCCTGACCCTATTCCAAAGCTGGGCTTTGAGGCGCTTTGTCCCCAATTCATAAGCCCGGACTCTAACAAACATGCAACACTATGGGAGCGCCTAACCATCGCTAAGGGGAACCCGTTAATGGGTCTGGCCCATTAGTCGGTTATTTCAAAAAAATCAGATTTGAAAATTTTCTTAGATTCAAATTTTCCCAAATTTAAAAATTGTTTAGATTTAAAAATTGCCCAGATTTGAAGTTTGCTCAGATGTGAAATTTGCTAAGATTTAAAATTTACTTACTTCGAAAATTTGTTCGAATTTGAAATTTGCTTAACTTTCAATTTTGCTCCACTTTAAAACTTGTTAAAAAGAAAAAACAGAAAAAAGAAAAATCATAAAAACAAAGAAAAACCGAAAGAAAACCAGAAAAAAAAACCCGACGAAAACCGAAAAACCGTGACCTACAGCCTCACAGCTGGTTAATGGGCAGCAGCCTAAAAACGCTTCGCGGGTGATGAATAGGAAAAGCCCAACACTATGCAGCACCTTGGCCTCCCACCTCCTCGTCGCGCCTAGCTCCACTCGTTCGAATCTTTAAAAAAAAAACTCCACTCGTTCGAAATTTACTCCCCCTGATCCTGAACAACCCTTCACTAGAGCAGTAGAGCACTCGCCACATTTACAACCCCTCCATCTGCCCCGATCTCTCCGCCGCCTATTTAAACCAGTACTCTACGTCTCTGCCACTCCACAACCACAGCAGTAGCACAGGCACAACACAGATAGGAAACCATTGAAACTAGCTAGCTAGAACGCCATGGCCAAGAAGTGCTTTGGCACTGTCGCACCCCTCCTCCTGCTCACCCTCGCTGTAGCGGCACACGCCGTGGTGGCGGCCGGGACCGCGCCCGCCGGTGGTGCGGCCGAGGCCTCGCTTCCGCCGGCCGCCGCCGCGGAGAGCGGCGCCGGTGCGAGAGGCGCGGGAGCGGCGGACGCGAAGAACCCGTTCGTGGGAGTGGGAGGCATGGGGGACTCCGCCGGGCTTTCCGGCCGTGGGCGTCGGCTACGGCGGGGGCTTCGGCAACAACGGCGCCGGCGTCTTCACCGGCGTCACGGGCCCGCTGGGAGGCGTCGGGGGCGGCGTGGGGAGCGTCGGGCCAATCGGCGGCGTCGGTGGCACCGGAGGGGTCCCGTTTGGAGGGTTCGCCGGTGGCGGCGCCCCGTTCGGCGAGGTCGGAGGCGGGTACGGCGGCGGAGGCGCCGGCGGCGTCACGCCTTGAGCACATGCACATGGTAGCATATTCCTGCAGGGTCGGGGCATGAACGTCCGCGTTGTACGTAGGTGCGGTGCATGGGCATGGCGCATCGCGCTTGCGTACTCAAGCACAGACGTCTCCCTTGGCTTCACGCAGTACAGAAGATGTTAACTGCAGACTGGTCGTGCAGTGACTGTCTGTGCGTGTGCGTCTTGTAACGCTCGGCCAGTGTAGTCTGGTATCAGACAAATTAGACCACGCAAAATCTATTACTTGCCTGGCCACTCCTGTGTCTTACGCGGTGCTCACGTCTCTCGCGCGTTGGATCCCCATCAGGCGGCCTGAACTCTGCGGCGCTTCCGTCCAAAAATAGAAGAACGCTATCTTTCCCTTCTCAGGGGCACGACTGGTCGTAGTCGAGCTCGTCCCCATTCTCTTCTCCTCTCTCGCCCATATCGACGCCCCGCTCGATCTCCACCGGCGATTCCGTCTCGTCGGCGGCAAGTTGCTGGTGGGACGGGTTCTGCTGGTCGGTTGGGGTAGTGGGGTGGACCGTCGACGGCGCGGGCGACCGGATCGACGCGGCGACCAGATCGACGCTACCGATGTGGGGGCAGACGGGGTGAGATGGGTCCTTCGCCGCCGCCGCCACGCGATTCCACGCGTCCGAGGCGGCGGCGCGGGTAGCAGGAGTCTCTGAAGGAGATTCGGCGGCGTGGCCGGGCGAATCGACGCAGCGGAAGCTGGTAACGTGCTCGGAGGTGTCGGTCTCAGAGTTTCGGCGGCGTGGTTTTGGTAAGTGCTACAATCTCTCTTGTTTTCTGCTTTTGTTGCTTCAGGCTGTCGTTTTTTATCGATGCGCGTTGGATTTTACATCCAATTTTGTCCACGGTAGTGGACTACTGTAGAATGCACGGTGCCACTGTGGGCACGGTGGTGCGCCGGTGCTGGTCTAGGAGGCATGGTGGTGCTGGTACAGTAGTATAGGTGGTGCTCGTATAGTAGCCCTGGTGGTTCAGGTCATCTGTCAACGGAAACACAGTTGCCATAGGATCTAGCAATTTTTGCAAACGAATCAGCGGCCTTGTTGCAGTCACGACGAGTCTGCATGACCTGGCACTCCTGAAGGATGAGCATACGCTTCTTGGCTGCTTCATAGATAGAGAACCATTTTGGATATGTTGGCATCAGACGAGCGCGGAGCTTTCGCACCCTAGCACAGTCCATCACCAGCAAGACCCGGCCTGGGAAGTGATTGGAGGCAAGGCGAATGCCACAAAGAGCATCAGTGGCTTGGCTTCCTCTGCACCCCTGCAGTTATGGAAGTAGTAGCAGGCCGCCAATGCCACCGAACAATCGGACCGGCTAGCTTCTATCAGTAGTTCGGATTTTTGTATGACCATAGGATGTATTTTTAGACACACTAATACATCCTGCATATACTAGTTCTAGTATAATCCTTTACTAGCAGGTTGTATTTTATAGGCAATTAATACCTTCTGCATATAGGATTCTAGTATAATGCTTTACTAATAGGATGTATTTTTTCCACTTAGTTTAATGCTTTTTACTAACATGATGTATTTTTTAGGTAATTAATACATCTGCATATAGGATTCTAGTATAATGCTTTACTAATAGGATGTATTTTTCGCCACTTAGTTTAATGCTTTTTACTAACAGGATGTATTTTTTAGGCAGTTAATACATCTGCATATAGGATTCAAGTATAATGCTTTACTAAAAGGATGTATTTTTTCAGTAATTATATACAGAGTGTTTTGTCCCTTTCATGCAATTGTTTAGGATGTACTATATAATAGTGTCAATAAATACATTCTGGTGTGATTTTCTATTAGCAAGAATATCTATAGGATGCATTTTTTATATACATGTAGGTTTTTAATCTTTTTTATGACCTGGCACAAACATTGTTGGTTCATGCATTCCCTGTATCTTGATGTCCCTGTCATGTTAGGATCCTCAGCATTGTTCTGATCATCGCCCTGATCATCATGTTCCGGTGCTTGTGTATTTAGATCAGGAAACCAGAAATGCATATCTGCAAACATATAGAAATAGTTACATTTCCTTATAATTTGGCTAGCAGAACATTTGAAGAAAGTTTGCCGTGCTTTTGTTTTCTACCATGCTTCTTTCACCCATTCTGCAATTACTTCAAGCAGAAAATTAGCAGAAAGTACATTATATTGTTTTCATGTCTGCACTTTTTTACATCCTATCATGTTTTTTTTTTCGTTTTTTTTGTTTCAACCAATAAATAAATGTATTGCATGGTTATTTTTTCTTGCAGATGATGAAGATTGATTTGAGAGAAATTTTGGCTACCTATTCTAGCTTCCTGGAAGAGAAATTTTACATGCTGTACTTGCTTTCAGGTTCATGACAATGCAGTTTGCCACTAGTTTTTGTTCATCTAGTTTGAGGTGTGGCTCACGACACTACACCACGGTATAGATATAGGGGCACTTTTCCTAGTGGCACTTGTCAAAGTGCGGCTAATAGTAGCTAATTAGTGGCACTTTGCCGAAGTGGCCCTAATTGTATTCCTATTGGGGCACTTTTTAAATGCCCCAATATGTGTATACCTACTAGGGCATTTTTTGAAGTGCCCCAATAGATGTATACCTTTTGGGGCACTTTTAAATGCCACAATTGATCATTTGGGGCACTTTTCAAATGCCCCAGTATGTGTATACCTACTAGGGCACTTTTTGAAGTGCCCCAATAGATGTATACCTTTTGGGGCACTTTTAAATGCCACAATTGATCATTACTGGGATAAACCAATGCTATAGCTAGCATATAGTTAACAGGGATAGAAACATAACATTAGCATATACAAACATCATATATCTGCCACCACCAGTAGCATTGGTAATCCTATAGCTAGCATATACAAACATAACAGCTAGTAGCATTGCCAAATCCTATAGTTAACAGGGATAGAAAATTTAGTGGCAGCTGGGGAGGGAAGGGGGATGGTGGCGGCTGCGCTAGGGTTCGTGTTTCCTGCCCATGGGAAATGATAGGGAGGGCCAAACCATTTTTCTTTCACACTCTTTACTCAATGCCTTCCATATCTTCGCAATCACGTCGCTACGAAGTTGTCGTGAAGGGCCAGAGCTTTTCCCCACTATCCATGAACGTATGGGTGATCAGCTTTGCAGCGATAAATTTCCCATCATATTTAATTATGGCTAAAGCTACTTTAAAAAAAGACACGAATGTTATATCATATACTTTAATATATATATATAATACAAAGTATAATTGATTTTATAATAAATATATATATGTTGTTTTTTTCCAAATCGATGTTTCTTGCACGTAGGAAAAGTTGACAAGTTCGATTTTTTTGCTGCTGTTCTTTTGACAAGCTCGATTCGATTACAAGTAACTCGTTTTGTTTTTTTACTGGTTTTTGCTATTTCCAATTGTTGCTCTAAAAATAAAAACCCAGAGACTCAATTTTTGATTAACAATACTTGTCGCACGTCAAAACATAGTCAATTTTTTTGTAAACTATAAGCTATAACTAGATGCACAAATTTTAACAAAAAAAATTCTCAATTACCGTGTATTTTTTTTGAGCAACAATTACCGTGTACTCCGTATTTATTTAGGGGTCCAATTACTCATCTTCGTACGGAGACGTATTTGTTCCAACCGAGTAGGCCCAATAGGCCCAGCTGGCAACCCATCCTCTTTCTCTTTCTCTTGTTTCTCTGCCCTTCACGCACGCGACCACCATTTCCTTCTCCTCTTACGCCTGCGATGCCGCCGCCGCCGCTGCGCGCCTGCCGTCGCCGTGCCGGCCAATACTGGCCGCAACCGCCACGCAATGAGCAAGCCACGCGGGGACGGAGCACGCCATGCCCACTTCCCCGACCATGGCCTCGCGATGGACACGCCGCGGCGGCCGCGCCCTCTTCGCCGAACCCTAGCTTCTCCCCGAGCGGGGCGGCGGCGGCAGGTAGAGGGAGAAGGCGACCTTCGCGGCCGACCGATGCTCGAGCGGTTGCTGGAGGACCACGTGCTCCACCGCCTCCTCCACCACCTCCATGCGCAGCTCGAGGACCACTACGCCACCGCGCACCGCCGCGCTCGGGCTCCGCCTCATGGGGCGCAGGATGCGGGCTTCATGCTCTTCGGTCAGGAGCTCGCGGCCGCGCTGCTCGGCTGCGCACTCTTCTTCCTGTTCCCCACCTCCGGCCGCCGCGAGGCGTTTTGATACATTGTTCATGTATGTCCCTTTGCTGTTGGATCATCTTATTTTTGGTATTCTAGGGTTTAGTTAATCCTCGTAGCCTAAAATTTATCAGCCGTTATTACTGATCACTCGTGATTTTGTGGTTCATGATCGGCAGGGCCCTGAATTACAACTCGAGGCAAATCCAGGAGCACGAAGTGAGGTTCCTTTTGAGCGGAAGCCTGTATCCGTTAGCATTACCTTTCCTGACATTGATGTTTGGAACTTGGAAGAAATCTATAGCGTCTGTTTGCCCATTCCGGGTAAGTGACTTCATATTTTCCATTGTAGCCCTCTTGCACGGTTCTTCTAGAATTAAAGTTGAGTCAATATGTGTTCGTCAAATCAAAGCTGAACTTGTTAATTACCAATGTTTCATTCCAGATGCCTACTGTCACTTGTACGAATTCCAAACTGTGTAAAGATGCGCAGAATGAGTTAGTACGGGCTTGTTGATGAATTTAGAGATTCACCATTTATTTTTGTTAAGTATCTGTCATGTGTATACCATCCTATAGGTACACTATTATCTTAATATGAAAGAATAATCTTAGACACGAGAGATTTGTTAGTATTTTTCTACTTAGTGCTATATTGCTTACGGTCAAGTAAGTCCATACATATATGGGGAATTTATTATCCATTTATTGATATGGCAATGAACGATTGGATTGGTTTATCAACTCTATTCATCCCTGGCTCCTCACGTAGGACTCTTATCCGTATTGTTAGGCACAACTAGATATATAGTACAGTGTCATGTTTCTGACTTGTATCAAAGTGTAAGATAAACATGAATAATGGTAGTGCTCTGTTAGGATGTTGAGCACAATTTGGCATGTACATCTCATGAACCTGGCAGCATATCCCTAAAGAGCACTAAGCTCCCAGGGTTGAGGACGCCCCTGGTTGCACTGCAAGTCCTTTTCGCCCCTAGTGGTGGGTATTCTTCAGGTCAGACCATCAGGAACACGGGCTATTTTCACTTGATCTTGCATAAGCACATCACAAATTTCGATTGTACAATCTATGCTGATGAAAGCTCTATTTGTGCAATTTTGCAATTTTTGTTGTAGAGTTGTTGATGAAATTTCAAGCAGGGTATAGGTGAGAATGAATAAACAAAAGTTTTGATTCAGTTAATATAATTTTCTGAACTTCGCACTATTTAATGTTAGCAAGTTATTAGTGCTCATCTTCTATTGAGGGGATCGATTTTGCCCATGCCTTCGTACCTGCGCCATGGGTCGTTGTTTGGGGATTTCCAGCCGTGGTAAACCGGTTGGCTGTGTAGGTGATGTGTTGATCATGGGGAATTGGGGAGCCTCCTAACTACCAGTAGAAACGAATCTGAACACTAGAAGTTGGTCCTCAAGGATGTTATGCTCGCCCCATTGCTTTCAATGGAGAACCCTGTCTGACACGCTTCCATATGCTCTTTTGGTAGGCATTTTCAATCTGCCCGTGAGATCATTACACATACTTGCTAAAATTCAGTTAGACTGATCAACTCAGATTACTTGAAAACAACATTACACATTTGCCATCCTTTTGTGAGTAGTCTTCTTTCGGGAATGTATGCCCTGTGCTGCATCTTAGCTGGTTAGACTAATGAAAAGAATTCCTTCACTATGTACTATCAACCACTGAAAAAAATTCCTTCACTGTGTACTTCACTATTGTAGGTTATTTACTGGGGATTGTAGGTTATACTTGTCACTGGTATATCTGATATTCTCCTTCTATATCCAACAGGTTACCTAGACTGCTTGGGTCTTGTTTGATGCCCTGTTGGTCACACCGTTATTCCTTTTAAAAAGTACGAGAGAACGCTATACTTGTTGATGTTTAGCAAATTATTGTTAGGAACTTTATGTGTATGTGTTTTCAGGAGTCGGTCCATTGTTAGCTTTGCCCTTTTTTTTTAATCAGAGTTCAGTTTTGTATACACATTCGCAGATTCACCATTTAGTTTCCACTCTATTTCTGGCGGGTGTAGTACTTGCTTATGGGACATGTTTTATTTGTACAAGTATAAATCAATTAGTGAAGTTATCCCTACAACATCTATCTAATATCACACGTGAAAAATTAAAGGATAAAACGAAAACGGCGCGACAAGGCGCGCGAGGTCCTTCTAGTTATTGAATTAATTAGGGTCCCAGTTGCTGAGGTTGCATATATTCGAATTTGGAACATGGTGAAATGAGATATTTCAGAATCACTAGCATATCGGACAAACACAATGTCTAATCATGTTTGAGTTTGATGTAGAAGTGTTCAACTTTTAAGAGTTGATTTGGCCACTAAAAGGAAACTGCACTTCAACTTTACGGACAAATATGCAATATTTCTGTTTTTAAGGGATCGATGTAAGTTTTTAAATACCTGTAATTTTGTAGTTCGCATCTTGTTTACACCCACTGGTTAATGTTTGAATTGTTTGGTTCATCTACAAATGTCACTGATGTTATCATTTCCTTGTCTATTCATGGTATAAAAAAGTACCAAATCTCAGTGTGTGCTAGCACTTACTTCTAGCATTTTACGTTAAAAGTTAAAAGATGGTTTACAATACACGTAAAATTCTGTATATGGTTTGACATGCTCAAATGCCATGGCTTCAAGTACTAGAGCAACTAATATTGGTCCATAGTCTTGATATAAAGTTTGCTGATCTTTGCCTCTGCGTACGGGGGATTGTTAGAGCTATCGGTTCTCTCAATAGTAGGCCTGATGCAATGCAAGCACCGACAGTATGTGTCCTTGTTACCCAACTGATTAAATGCACAAGTATTGCAGCATACTCTTTATTTCTTTGCTTTGCCGACGTTTCCTTATTGACGTTTCCTTTATTTTTAAAGATTTGCTATTTATCTGTAAGACTGTTTCCTTGTTGCCCAGCCGGTTCATTGGTGAGAGTAGCTTAACAGGTCCGCAGATTTTATGCCCGATTATCCTTTAATTTCCCCCCCTTTGTTGCTGCGTGTATACTAGTTTTTCATTTTATCCTACCTGGTAGAAAGAGCCGCAGGGATTATTATCCAGGAGGTGCTTGTACCCCTTCCCAGAGCCCTTTTTTTACATATCATACAGTACAATTTAGTGTGTACCTGGTGAATTGCTGCTGAAATCAATTTTGTAGCTTTAGCCTATCTGCTATTACCTCTGTTTACTTGGCCAAAACATGCTTTTTGGTAGTACAATTTTCATCTCCGTTTTGCTGAATCATATTACTACTTCTCTCAAGGTACAATTCTGAATACTCAAGGTGATGGTGATGACTGATGCCGCACCATCTCAGTCGTCTGGGTTCAACTGAAGGTGATGCTGATCAGTTATGATGTTCAAAGTCGAAACACGGTGAGGATTTGACAGTATACAAACTGAGAATGTCACAATTTTTGTCTCCGTTTTGCTGAATCAAATTACTACAAACTGAGTGTCATAATAACTTTCGTCTCCGTTTTGCTCTGTGAGACATAGTGAGATATTATGTTGGACGCGATAAAGTGTATTGGATTCTTGTATGACAGTGTGTACGACGAGTATATATGTTGGTACTGTGTTCTTATTCTTTGCATGTGCTCATTCTTGTATTGACATAATGTTCATATTGTGTGCTCATTCTTGTATGACATGAGCAGCACATGAAATGGTATTTGAGTAATTGGATTTAGTGGCACTTGGCAAAGTGCCCCTAATTGGATTTAGTGGCACTTGACAAAGTGCCCCTAATTGGATTTAGTGGCACTTTTAGAAGTGCCCCAAATTGGATTTAGTGGCACTTTTAGAAGTGCCCCTAATTGGATTTAGTGGCACTTGACAAAGTGCCCCTAAATGGATTTAGTGGCACTTTTAGAAGTGCCCCTAATTGGATTTAGTGGCACTTGACAAAGTGCCCCTAATTAGATTTAGTGGCACTTTTAGAAGTGCCCCTAATTGGATTTAGTGGCACTTGACAAAGTGCCCCTAATTAGATTTAGTGGCACTTGACAAAGTGCCCCTAATTAGATTTAGTGGCACTTTTAGAAGTGCCCCTAATTGGATTTAGTGGCACTTGACAAAGTGCCACTAGGTAGTGCCCCAAATACTTTTAGAGACGCAAGTAAAGGTGGCACTTGAAAAAGTGCCCCTATAGCTAATTAGTGGCACTTTGGTTCAAATTTGGGGCACTTTGAAATGCCCCAAATTTTATACCGTGATGTAGTGCGAACTACTAAAACTTGGAGCTTTTTGGTGTTGGATTGTAGACCACTTCGTACCAATATATCCTTTTCTCTTATAGTAGTTGGAGTTCAGTTTTATACATCCATGACAGAATCTGTGGGGTAGCTCATACTGATGCATCAGTCGGCCTGAATCTAGCTTCCTGGATGTTTATGTAAAAATACGGATATGGAGTTGCATGAATTTGGCTGTAACTTTTCATACCTGTTTGCACTAGATTCGGTGGTTGTAGATCCTGGCGCACCTCCCCCTTTTGTTTTATGTTTTATTTTTGGTTGCCTGTAACTTTTCTACCGAAGAAGCTCAAGCCATGGAGCTTCAAGCCGTCAACGGATGGAGGAAGAAGATGTAGCAGCCTAGCAGGTAGAGTTTCCTCTCTTTTTGGTTTCTGAGAGGCTTTTTATCTTTTTACATCTGGATCAGCAGCTGGCGGACCTGGTCTTCTCGCGCGGGGACAAGCGCCTTTCAGGATGCTTTCTTTTTCAGTTACTGCGTCGCTGTCTACTTTTGGTCCCACTTTCTATTTTAGGAAAAATCCTGGTTCAGACAAGGGGGACACTGTGTAACGCAAATTGGTAACCGCGCACCACGTAGCAGCGTCCATTAGACCATCTCTAACCGTAACCGAAAAATTCAGAACGAAAAAAGATTCAGTCTGCCGAAAAGGACACTTAAGATGATTTTGCCACTCTCGCACAACAGAAACCGTAACCACGAACTGGAAACAAAATTAAAATGTCGTGGGAGAATTTGTCGATGAACAGATATAGATGATACTTTGATTCTCCGATCAAGCATCAAAATTTACATAATATGTACTACAAACGTAAATTAAGTACTAGCTCTAACCGCGCAAACTAATTCCGACCAAAAAGAGGCCCCGATGGCCTCTGCACGCGGCGGTGCCGGTGGTGGCGCAGGAAGGCGTCAAGGCGGACGTGGGCGTCGACGCGGAGGATGGTGAGGACCTCCTATACTAGGAGTCAAGCTCGACTATCTCGAGCTTGACGCGGTGGCAAGTCCCTGCCGCACAAACTTGCGCCACCTCGTGTAGAGCTACCGCGCGAGCCCATGGGGTGGCGTAGCTTGGGTGAAGCGGCGCTTCAGCGCGGTGGATTCCTCGTCGGAGAAGGTGGATGGTGGCGGCGGAGCGGGTGACAGCGGCGGAGGGGAGTAGGGTTTGGAAACCGGACTCCCCTCTGTGGCACGTTTAAATACTGGGCGATCGTCGAGTTTCTCGGGCCCCCAAACTCTGTTTACGGGCCAGGCCGCGAGTTCGGGCTCCGTTCTGGGCCTTTTTCCTCCCGAACCCGTAAACTCGCCGGAATAATACGGTTTCGGCTCATTTTATGGGTACTGTTAGAGTTGCTTTTAGTGTGGTATGTATGTCATGTGGTTTTCGTGATACTTCCTCCGTTTCAAAATATAAGGCGCCTAAGGATTAGGTAAGAGCCAACGTTTTTTTAAGTTTGACCTAGTTTATATACAAAATATCAACATTTACAATACTGAATCAATATCAATAGATTCACTATAAAGTATATTTTCTTAATATATCCATTAGATACTGTGGATGTAAATATATTTATCTAAATATTTGGTCAAAGTTTGTAAGATTTATCTACATTTTAAGACGGAGGGAGTATATTTCAACTCAGTGTGTGCTTGCTGTTCCAAAACTGACAAACGAGCGTGTTTTCTCAATGTGGCTATTTTTACGTCATGGAAATTAGACTAAGATGTCATCTTTCGCTCATATATACTGATGCACACGGCGTAGTGCTAGTCCCTCCACTAACAAAAAGGAAGGCTGATATATACTCAGTAAACCAAAAGTATAGAATAAAATTAAATCCGTGGTGTTGGTAGCCAAAAATAGTTTTATTCTTGTTTATCCTAACTAGCTCGGTGGCCCTCGCAAAATGTGAGGCATCGTCTTCGGTTTGTTGAAATAGATGAATACATGCATTTATGCTTTTGCATAGTCGGTTTTATAGCCTAAACAAAATATTAGGTTTGAACACACTTTTTAATCATATTTAATTTTTGTGTGGCACGCTATCTATATTTCTTATAAATTAAACAAAACTTTACTAAGTGTAAATAATATTTGTCTATCTTCACATGCAAGCTATCCATATCACCTACTTCCTTAGCCAATCATTTGTCCACCTCATCCCATTAATAGTAGTTCTTACTTATTATCTATCTCTACATGCAAGATATTTAGATTATCTATTTTAACCATTAAACTGGCAATGACATTCTTTTTATTTGTCGCTCGATTGATAATATCGCATCCTCGTGCTATATCATTACATAGTTAAGTCATGTACAACTTAAACATCAAATAATTTTGGCAACCAAATAAACTGTTTGTGAATTAACTCAGTGTTAATTATGAGCTCTTATATACATAACCATACATAATATTTTTTTAAACGTAATGCCACAATGTGCATGCATTTTTCATGCAAGCCATCAATATCATTTGTTTCTATAGTCGGTTGATTTCACCTTATCTAAATCAATCACGTACACCTCTAAAATATAACAATCTTGAAATTTTCAAATAATTATCCATCATGGCTATTAAATTTAGTGTCTCACCTACTATGGCCAACTAAATATTGCATATTCTATAAACCAAGTTTTATGTGTGTTATTACATTTCTTAAAGAGATACCCGCTGCAACGCGCGGGAAATCGTTCAAGTTTACATAAACTTGCACTCTTTTTATGCCGTGCTTGAGTTTCAAACTTCAAGCAAAGTTTAGTTGAGTAAGACCTAAAGATGTATACTGTACGATCTTTCGAATGAAACAGCAAAATAAATGTTTTTAATGGAGAGTTAGGCCAAATAAAGAGTAAGAATTTCCCAATTACTTTGAGCTCATATGTGTGCCTCATAATTACTTTCTCCATTATGAAATGCAATATTCTCAATCCGATCCGATATATAATAGTGCGACATTTTGGGTATGTGTAGTATGTAGAAGAAACTTTAATAATTATTTGATATGAATTTTTTGTTCACTGATTCTTCCAACTGTATCAAGTTTTGTCAATGTGGCTTATTAAGCAAAGACCTAATTTGCCTTCTTAATTCTTTTCATGTTACTACTACCTGACCCATTTATGTTATTCACTGGAGTCATCTCTATTTATAATTCATCGATCATGCACACATCCAATGGACTTATTATTGGATTTGTGTTCAAACCAAATATGTTATCTGTACTACTTAAAAAAGAGGAACGCGTTCCGTCGTCGACCTCTACCGTGTTCCGTCGTCGTCCTTGGTCACGCATCGCTCGCGCCCCAGCAAATTCCAAATGGGCCAAGCCCAAGAAATTCACGCAGCCTCTTGGAGTCCTTATCTCACGAGGCGCCGCTCTGCCTTGCCGTTGACAGCGCTGAACGCTCCTGCTCCAACGATGGCCCCTCCGACCTCCGTTCTACTCCGTCACGGCCTCCTCGCCACCCAACACTCGCTTCTCGCACGGACCCATGTTGCCCACAGATCGACACCGCCACCGCCGGTCACGCCTACATCGCCGCTGCCGGTCACGCCCAGATCACCGCCGCCGCCGCCGTCCACATGTCCTGTAGCAGATCAAGAAGCTCGCCTTCAACTTGATTCGCTGTCAAGCAGCTCGAGGCCCCAGGGTACCACACCCATCAGAGCTTCGGTTGCGGCGATGCTAGGGCATGGGAGCGGCAATCGGCGATGAGGGAGGCAAGTATTCTTCCATATAAACTTCATTCCTTCCTTCCTCCTGATTGGCTGATTCCCCACAGATCTGATAATTTGGTTGCTTCTGGCATGGTTCACCCTGTTTCTGAACATCCTGCCCACAGCGATTGTTCAAATTAACTTTGATGTGTTAATACAGTTTTGTAGAATTCTGAACCGAGCTTCATTGTCTCTATCTTCAGCAGATTTCGATTATCAACACTCATCGCTTAAAGGGAGAGAAAATTATTATTAAGAGTAACAGAGACACATAAAGTGAGAGGAAATTATTATTAAGAGCCTAATAAAACCGCAGGCCGCATGAAATTCTTCTTTAAATGCTCTTCACACTGTACAAAGTATATCAACAGCCAAAAACACAGGAGATTTTTAATCTACAGTACGCTGTAACAAAAACAAACATAAGTAGCTGCAGACGGGGCTGGTTATTAAGAGCCTGTGGCAGATCATGGCGGCTGATTACTCTGTATTTTTTTTATTCTAGCTCTTTAAATGTTCTTCTGCATCTCTATAGGTAAGGAGACATTCCATTGAAAATATGATTGTTCATGTAGGACTATATAGTCCATATAGTGTTGTTATTAATAGAGGTTGATAATCTGAGTATCTGATGGATGGTCATAAATATTATTTGGAGCAGATCCAATACATTTCAATTTAATTACTCGTGACACATTTATATTCTTTCTAACATAAATTATTTATTTGAAGCACTCCCCTTGCATTGCAATTCGATTTAACTGCAATAGCCCTCGAGTTCTGCCAGGTACACAAGAGTATTTTCTTACCCATGTGTCTCATGTCCTTAATCTGATTTAACCTTCATTTTTTATGCATAATAGATATTTCGATTGGGAGGTACGGTTACTGTAAAATTTGGTTGGGAGGCAAGGTCAAACACTACCCGTTAGATAAAATTTCCGTCAAATTTGTTGGGACTTGGGATGCATGGTTACTATCAAATTCATTGGGAGGCATGGTTACTATTTCACAAAAAGAACATGAAACTGTGACCAAAGTAAAATATTCAAGTTCCCCTTTTTCCCAACCAACATGAAACTAAACCAATGTACAAAAGAACCATTCTTAAGCTCCCTAGCACGTTGGTCTCTCTTCCTTTAGTCTGTAGGAGTTGTTGTGCATGATCCATGCCACATGTTTCCCTCCAGTACCAATGTAATTAATTGTTTGTTGTGTCATATGGTACATTTACACATCAGTTGATCAATATTACTATTTGTGTTGATGGTGATGTATAGGTATTTGAAGGGATGCAGCCGGTGTTGAGGGGAACGCAAAGGAGCAACTTCCTGCCGGTTCATATGTTTTTTTAAATTTGGGTGAAGCACCACTATTGTTTTGTCCAACTGAACGTTACACATACTCATCAGTTGCTAGGTTGGAGGCGTCACAGCGAAGACAGGAAGAAGACAACCACCCGGCCTCAATGCCTGAGAGATGTTAACACCGATATGTCAATTCACAGAGCGATCTGGGAGGGTGTCAATGCAAGCTATCCATATGTCTTCGGTGGTTGAAGATACTTGAGTTTAGTAGTGGGACCCCGAAGGAAATTATTCCTCCAATTCGATCTACAATGCTCACTCTGTGACGCAACTACATGTGACACAGCAAAGGTGATCTGGGGTTCTTGGGCACCATTACGATGCAAGCTTGCAACCTGGCTATTCGTTGGAGGCAGAGTTTGGACAGCAGGCATGCCTACAAAACGTGGACTGCCACATAACAAGAGTTGTCTGTTTTGCGGTTCAGCGCAACAAGATTCTCAATATTTAATGGTTGTGTTGTGGTAAACATAATCTGGATCAATGGCCTTGGGTGGTCTAAACTTAGACAGGTCATGCCAACCATGAATCTGAACCTGCGCCTGTGGTGGACACAAGCTAGAGACACATTGCAAGATTCAGAAAAGAAGATATTTAATTCGCTGGTAATGCTAACCGCATGGAGAAATTGGTGTGTGAGAAACAATTCACCATGTCATCTGACAAGTTAAACATGACTTGAGACTAACTTCTTAATATAATTTGACATGCAGCTCCCGTGTGCGAGAGGGGAAACGGGCCGGCTTGCAGCTCCCGTTCCGCGTTGACAGCCACGGCTGGAGTGGCATAAGGCAACAGCTCTGCGTTCTCACAGGTACATGGAAGATATCGCATGCGCAAGAAAAAGAATGAATTGAAGGAAAGGAGAGCACACTAATTCACCTTTACACCTAGCTGACCCTTGCTAGCGGGCATAGCAAAACTTAGCGGTGACCAACAGGTGATAAACAAGCAAGGGAGGGAGAGGAGAAGCTGGTGGGGTACTCACAAAGAGGATTCTGACATGTTTTTCTGACCATGTTGATCACTAGCTGGTATTCTAAAAAAATTAAATTCGTGAATTTATCTGGAAATAACTACAAACATTTAGTCTTGTAATAACATCCAACACAATGATGATGATGTAATCATCCAAGACAACGATGATTTAATCATTCAACACAAATTGGGGCGATAAGGAATTGGTTGATCAAGTTTGTACTGTGAGTTATCTATGGTGTTCAATTTTTTTTTTATCATTTAACATCAAAGTTCGTAGTAACAATGATTATTGCTCCTGGAGGGTCGCTACCAGCTGAGCGAGATATTTTTAGTACATTTACTGAAATTTCATGCAAATGAAGCCGAAGACAAGGCACACCTAACATCGTACAAGAATATTTAAATCTGTGTAGACAATAGTTTAAAAGATAATCTGCTGGTCCTTAGTTTATATTTCTATGAAGTTAGAGTATACTTTTTTATCGAATTTTACTTCAAGCAGATCAAATGTTTTTTTGGACAATATACAGTAATATTTAAAATGTGTCACGAGTGTTCACATGCATCGTATTGACATGTGCTGCAAAAAAAGGTAACCGCTGCAACTATGTATCTGGCAGAAAAATAAAAGCTCGCTTTGTGTATCCACGAACCAAATAGTTCTTTGATCAATATATTATTTCATTCACTACACAACACTGGATTTCTTATCGACTAAAACTAAGAAAAACACGGGAAGCATGACTTTTCATAGAGACAATGCTACTTTGGCATGGCTAAAGGTAGCAACTCTAAAATCATGATTTATGAAAATAACAAAGGAGATTTATCAAAGTTGACGAAACAATAGATGAATATGAAGCACCACCACGGTGAACAAAAAAAATTTGAAAACCCGTGACAGCGCACGGGCATTTAACTAGTTTATTTTAAATTATTCGGCATCTGGGTGTCCCACCTCTTCGTCTCACCTACTCCCTCTGAATCGTGAACAACCGTTCACTACAGCAGTACAGCACTCGCCTCATTTACAGCCCCCTCCATCTGCCCCGATCTCTCCGCCGCCTATTTAAACCAAACCACGTACTCCACCACTCCACAACCACAGCAGTAGCATCGATCTCTCACACGCACAACACATAGAGGAAACCATAGAATCTAGCTAGCTAGAACGCCATGGCCAAGAAATGCTTTGGCACTGTCGCACCCCTCCTCCTGCTCACCCTCGCTGTAGCGGCACACGCCGTGGTGGCGGCCAGGACCGCGCCTGCTGGTGGTGCAGCTGAGGCCTCGCTTCCGGCCGCTGCCGCCGCGGAGAGCGGCGCCGGTGCAGGAGTTGCGGGAACGGCGGACGCGAAGAACCTGTTCGTGGGAGTGGGAGGCATGGGGGACCTGCCGGGCTTTCCGGCCGTGGGCGGCGGCTACGGCGGGGGCTTCGGCAACAACGGCGCCGGCGTCTTCACCGGCGTCACGGGCCCGCTGGGAGGCGTCGGGGGCGGCGTGGGGAGCGTCGGGCCAATCGGCGGCGTCGGTGGCACCGGAGGGGTCCCGTTTGGACGGTTCGCCGGCGGCGGCGCCCCATTCGGCGGGGTCGGAGGCGGGTACGGCGGCGGATGCGCCGGCGGGGTCACGCCTAGAGCACATGCACATGGTAGCATATTCCTGCAGGGTCGGGGCATGGACGTCCGCGTTGTACGTAGGTGCGGTGCATGGGCATGGCGCATCGCGCTTGCGTACTCAAGCACAGACGTCTCCCTTGGCTTCACGCAGTACAGAAGATGTTAACTGCAGACTGGTCGTGCAGTGACTGTCTGTGCGTGTGCGTCTTGTAACGCTCGGCCAGTGTAGTCTGGTATCAGACAAATTAGACCATCTCTAACCGTAACCGAAAAATTCAGAACGGAAAAAGATTCAGTCTGTCGAAAAGGACACTTAGGATGATTTTGCCACTCGCGTGGAACAGAAATCGTAACCACGAACTGGAAAAACGAAATTAAAATGTCGCGGGAGAATTCGTCGATGAACAGATATAGATGATACTTTGATTCTCCGATTGAGCATCAATATTTACATAATATGTACTACAAACGTAAATTAAGTACTAGCCTTAACCGCGCGAACTAATTCCGACCAAAAAGAGGCCCCGATGGCCTCTGCACGCGGCGGTGCCGGTGGTGGCGGAGGAAGGCGTCAAGGCGGACGAGGGCGTCAACGTGGAGGACGGTGAGGACCTCCTATACTAGGAGTCAAGCTCGAGATATGGATGCGCTCCTCCCAGCGCGCCGCCTCGTACTCCCGCACTTGGCGGACGGCGTCGGCCTCCTCCTGGCGCCAGCGAGCGAGGGCCTCCGCCTCCGTGATCGCCGCCACCTGCGCGATCACGGTGTCCCCCTCGTCGGAGCTGTGGACGTAATCCCCCTAGGAAAATGTTGACTCGCACGCGATGACGGTGTCTTCCTCCTCTGAGCGCGGGGGCGGCTCGAACTGCCGGAGGAGGAGCCCTCGCCTCAGTTGTTCCCGTACTTGGCGAGCTTGCATGGGGGGCGTGAGCCCCCAACTCGTCCACCGGCGGGCGTTGCGCTTGCGCGCGCCCTCTGAGCGGTTGAACTTCTGATGTTCCGCCTCCGTGCGAAACATGGGGGGGGGGGGCGCGGTGGCAAGTCCCTGCCGCCCAAACCTGCGCCACCTCGTGTAGAGCTACCGCGCGAGCCCATGGGGTGGCGTAGCTGGGGTGAAGCGGCGCTTCAGCGCGGTGGATTCCTCGTTGGAGAAGGTGGGTGGTGGCGGCGGAGCGGGTGACAGCGACAGAGGGGAGTAGGGTTTGGAAACCGAACTCCCCTCTGTGGCCCGTTTAAATACGGGGCGGTCGTCAAGTTTCTCGGGCCCCCAAACTCTGTTTACGGGCCAGGCCGCGAGTTCGGGCTTCGTTTTGAGCCTTTTTCCTCCCGAACCCGTAAACTCGCCGGAATAATACGGTTTCGGCTCATTTTACGGGTACTGTTAGAGTTGCTCTTAGTGTGGTATGTATGTCATGTGGTTTTCATGATACTTCCTCCGTTTCAAAATATAAGGCGCCTAAGGATTAGGTAAGAACCAAGGTTTTTTTTAAGTTTGACCTAGTTTATATACAAAATATCAACATTTACAGTACTGAATCAATATCAATAGATTCACTATAAAGTATATTTTCTTAATATATCCATTAGATATTGTGGATGTAAATATATTTATCTAACTATTTGGTTAAAGTTTGTAAAATTTAATTTTTGACCAATGTTTAGACGTCTTACATTTTTAAGACGGAGGGAGTATATTTCAACTCAGTGTGTGCTTTCTGTTCCAAAACTGACAAACGTACACTAGCTAGTTCACTTGCGAGCGTGTTTTCTCAATGTGGCTATTTTTACGTCATGGAAATTAGACTAAGATGTCATCTTTCGCTCATATATACTGATGCACACGGCGTAGTGCTAGTCCCTCCACTAACAAAAAGGAAGGCTGATATATACTCAGTAAACCAAAAGTAGTTTTATTCTTGTTTATCCTAAGACTAGCTCCAATGGGAGTATCATAAGTAGTATCATACATGCCATGTTGGCAAAAATCTGATATGTCACATCAATTAATGAGGTGAGAGATGAGAGTAGTATCATAATATGATACCGTATCATGACACATAAACCTAGAAAACTTCATGACAAATACATCATGTACACACATTTGCATTGAGATTCTACAAAACATTAAATATGACATAAGTATGATACCATATTATGATACTATGCATTGTGGAGGTAGTATCATAAACTAGTATCATGTACATGATACTAGTGTATGATACTTCCCATTGTGACTAGTCTAACTAGCTCGGTGGCCCTCGGAAAATGTGAGGCATCGTCTTCGGTTTGTTGAAACGAAAGTGCTTCGCACACGACAAATCTTGTCCGATCTGTGTACGATACTCCTCTTTCTCTTGGTGCTCCATTCTCTTGGTGTTAATTATTTCTCTCCCAGTGCACAAGTTCAGCTAAGAATCAAACCGCAGTACTGCCTAGCCTAGTTAAAATATCATTGGCTCCGAAACATATACTAAGAGAATCTCTAACAGCGTCCCGCAAAGCGTCCTACGACGCCGGATTTATCGTTTGAGGACGTGTTTACTGCGTCCCCCAAACAAAATTTCAGATATTTAAAACTTAAGCGAATTCGTTCAGACTTGCTATATATTACATAGATTCAAACGAAATTGGATGAAATTTAAACTAAACCCTAATCTAGTAGTACTTGCAGCGTCGTGTACTGGTGGATGTTGTACATGTCATCGACGACGACGTCCTGCTTGTCGTGCTCGTCGGGACCGTCCTTCACCACGCCGCTTGGCCCAGCCCCGTTGTCGTCCGTGAGGTCCACGAGCGGCTTCCCAGAGTCACGGATGGACATGGTGATCGTCGCGTTGAGGTCGCCCCTCCAGGCGTCCTTGTCGCTCAACGACGCCAAGCACTCCGCTCGCAAGACAGGGCAGTGCTCGGGGTCATCGCTGATGGCGATGAGACGTTGCTACCGCTTGTACTCCGCAACAGCGCCGCCTTACCGGCTGCCTCGTCGTCCTGCTCCTCCTTCACCTCCGGCTTCGGGGTGAGGAGGGCGCCGCCGGCGCGCCTGTGCTGCTGCCGGCTAACGCTGTTGCCGCCACGCCTCGGATTGACGGGCGGCGTCGCGTACTCCGGCTCCTCCTTCACCTCGCGCAAGGAGGATCGGCAAACCCGGGGGTTGGAGCGGGCCGCCCAGCGATGGTGCAAGCAGCGAAGGCAGTGGCGAGGGACCAAACTCGCTACGACGACAACATGGAGGCTGCATTGCTGTAGGAGGGAGCTCGCAAGCGCACTAGGGGTGGGAGGAGGGGCGCCATGACCGTGATATGCGGAAGATCGTGTCCACGGCTAGTTTCCAGCGCCGCACGCACATCAGGAGCTCGAGGTTTGGGACTCGCGTCGGATCCTCGACAATATCAAGCCCTCTTTCCACACACCGCTCGATGCGACCCTTGGACATCCACCCTAACTAGTTTTTTTTGAATCAATGAAGGGCGGGACCGGGGCAAAGCAGGATGACACTCTGAGAGCCACGGTTCGTTTACATATTATAAGTATCTAAAATTTTGAATTAATTTTTTGCATGTACATATTATATTAATACTTACTGCCAGTTCTCATGTGTAAATGCAATCCTTATAATGTTATTTGTATATTTTTCAGATTTATATAAGTTAGATACAATCATATGTTTTCTGGGGAATTGGCAAGTGTAAGCTACATGTAAGTATTTATTTTATATTTTTAAAGAACTTTAAATAACATTTTTTTAAATTTAAATAAACAGGTACGTTTACACCTATTTTTCACTAGCTATTTCTGAAAAGCCTACAATTATTTTAGAGATGTTTACACGCGTGTCACTTAGTGGAGAGGGTCTATCTTGATGGGAGAATAGACCAGGTCTTTTCTTCCAGATCCCAAGTCAGAGTTTCAGCCCAGAGCCAAGCCGCTCTTTGCCTGCGTGTGATGAGTTGGATCGTACAGAAATCGTACGAAATTTGTCGTGTGTATAGCAGCACTCTTGTTGAAATAGATGAATACATGCATTTATGCTTTTGCATAGTCGGTTTTATAACCTAAACAAAATATTAGGTTTGAACACACTTTTTAATCATATTTAATTTTTGTGTGGCACGCTATCTATATTTCTTATAAAATAAAACTTTAATAAGTGTAATTAATATTTGTCTATCTCCACATGCAAGCTATCCACATCACCTACTTCCTTAGCCAATTATTTGTCCACCTCATCCCATTAATAGTAGTTCTTACTTATTATGTATCTCTACATGCAAGATATTTAGATTATCTATTTTAACCATTAAACTGGCAATGACATTCTTTTTATTTGCCGCTCGATTGATAATATCGCATCCTCGTGCTATATCATTACATAGTTAAGTCATGTACAACTTAAACATCAAATAGTTTTGGCTACCAAATAAACTGTTTGCGAATTAACTCAGTGTTAATTATGAGCTCTTATATACATAACCATACATAATATATTTTTAAACGTAATGCCACAATGTGCACGCATTTTTCATGCAAGCCATCCATATCATTTGTTTCTATAGTCGGTTGATTTCACCTTATCTAAATCAATCACGTACACCTCTAAATTATAACAATCTTGAAATTTTCAAATACTTATCCATTTCATGGCTATTAAATTTAGTGTCCCACCTACTATGGTTAACTAAATATTGCATATTCTATAAACCAAATTTTATGTGTTTTGTTACATTTCTTAAAGAGATACCCGCTGCAACGCGCGGGAAATCGTTCAAGTTTACATAAACTTGCACTCTTTTTATGCCGTGCTTGAGTTTCAAACTTCAAGCAAAGTTTAGTTGAGTAAGACCTAAAGATGTATACTGTACGATCTTTCGAATGAAGCAGCAAAATAAATGTTTTTAATGGAGAGTTAGGCCAAATAAAGAGTAAGAATTTCCCAATTACTTTGAGCTCATATGTGTGCCTCATAATTACTTTCTCCATTATGAAATGCAATATTCTCAATCCGATCCGATATATAATAGTGCGACATTTTGGGTATGTGTAGTATGTAGAAGAAACTTTAATAATTATTTGATATGAATTTTTTGTTCACTGATTCTTCCAGTTGTATCAAGTTTTGTCAATGTTTTTTTTTTTTAAACGGAGGCAAAAGCTTTGCCTCATCCATTAATTAAGTAGAAGGTGTCCGGTTTTTAGGAGAAAACTGGGCAAAAACCTACAAAGACAGGGCCAAGCCCACACCCACCCACACGACGCCGCGAAGGCACACCGAGCCACCCTGGCTACCCACAAAAGCTACACAAACGCGAAGCTCAAGTTGGTCTATGCCAAACAGATGGCTCCCCAAGAAAAGGCCGGTAGCTCCGATTCTGACGACGAGCCGCGGAGAGGAGATGCACAAGACCTGCACCGAAGAGGACCTTCACCGTCGAACCGCTCCTCGAAGGTCATCGTACACCACCCAAAGGCAGCTTCGACTTCACAGTAAGAGGAGGCCAACCTGAAGACATTCGGACACGCCAGGACGGAGCCGACGAACACGGTCTTGCAACAACCAAACCATGCTCAACGCCATTGTCGTTGCCGCCCAAGCCCACCGCCGAGAGTCACCTTATCCCCCAAGCGACCCAAGGTCAAGCACCCTCGAAGATGACGAACATTCGGAGCCGCTGCTCCGACATACCGCTGCTCCGTCGCACCCTGCGCGTCCACCAAGACCACCACCTTCCGGGGCCGCCGCCCCGACGTACCACCGCTCGCTCTCGAGCTGCGACGCCGCACGAACCGTCCACCCGCAACCCAAGCTGCACAGGGCAAAAGGTCGCAGACCACGGGCATCACACCAACTCATTCGGGGTCGCCGCCCCGACATAACGTCCGACCGTCCCCTCTAGGACGCGTCCGACCGAGCCGACTGCCCCACCGCCCACACAGCCAGGGTCGCCACCCAAGCCGTGACAAGCCGCATCCCTGCACCATAGAGATGCTGCCGCACCGCCTTCCGGGGCCGCCGCCCCGGCTCACAGCCACCTACCCGAGGCCGCCGCCTGATACGTCCAATTTGCATCACTATTTTATATCATAATTTGCTGTTATTCATTGATATATTTCATATTGGGACACAATACTTATGTTATTTCATCTATTTTGCATGTTTCATCATTATTGGAGGATCAAGCACCGGAGCCGGGATTCTCGCTGGAAAAGCACCGTCGAAGGCAATATTTCGGAAGATCACCTGTGGAAGGAAATTATACCAAAAATCCTATTTTTCAAGATGACGGAGAAAGCCGAAGGAGGAGCCGGGAGGAGCCGTGGTGGGCCCACACCATAGGGCGGCGCGGCCCAGGCCCTGGCCGCGCCGCCATGTGGTCTGGGGGGCCCACGACCCCTTTCGCCTCCTTTTCTTCGCGAAATCCTTCGTCCCGAAAACCTAAGCCAGAAGGGGTACCTCACGAAGAGTTACAGCCGCCTCGCGGGGCGGAGAACACCAGAGAGAAAAGAGCTCTCCGGCGGGCAGGAATCCGCCGGGGAAATTCCCTCCGGGAGGGGGAAATCGATGCCATCGTCACCGACGTCAAGCTGGACATCATCACCATCACCATCATCATCATCTCCACCATCATCACCGCCGTCATCACCGCTGGACACCGTCACCGCCGTAGCAATTTGGGTTTGATCTTGATTGTTTGATAGGGGAAACTCTCCCAGTATCGATCTATACTTGTTGTTGATGCTATTGAGTGAAACCATTGAACCAAGTTTATGTTCAGATTGTTATTCATCATCATATCACCTCTGATCATGTTCCATATGATGTCTCGTGAGTAGTTCGTTTAGTTCTTGAGGACATGGGTGAAGTCTAAATGTTAGTAGTGAACTATGGTTGAGTAATATTCAATGGTGTGATATTTAAGTTGTGGTGTTATTCTTCTAGTGGTGTCATGTGAACGTCGACTACATGACACTTCACCATTTATGGGCCTAGGGGAATGCATCTTGTATTCGTTTGCTAATTGCGGGGTTGCCGGAGTGACAGAAACCTAAACCCCCGTTGGTATATCGATGCAGGAGGGATCGCAGGATCTCAGAGTTTAAGGCCGTGGTTAGATTTATTCTTAATTACTTTCTTGTAGTTGCGGATGCTTGCAAGGGGTATAATCACAAGTATGTATTAGTCCTAGGAAGGGCGGTACATTAGCATAGGTTCACCCACACAACACTTATCATAACAATGAAGATTATTTAGCCGTATGTAGCGAAAGCACTAGACTAAAATCCCATGAGTCCTCGAGAACGTTTGGTCATTATAAGTAAACAAACCGGCTTGTCCTTTGTGCTACAAAGGATTGGGCCACTCGCTGCAATTATTTCTCTCGCATTTTACTTACTCGTACTTATTTCATCTGTTACATCAAAACCCCCTGAATACTTGTCTGTGAGCATTTACAGTGAAACCTTCATCGAAACTGTTTGCCAACACCTTCTGCTCCTCGTTGGGATCGACATTCTTACTTATCGAAGATACTACGATACACCCCCTATACTTGTGGGTCATCAAGACTATTTTCTGGCGCCGTTGCCGGGGAGTGAAGCGCTATTGGTAAGTGGAATTGGTAAGGAAAACATTTATCGTTGTGCTGATTTTATTTCTGCCCGCTGCCATAAGTCAATATGGAGAGCTCTTCTCTTCAATTTCTATTTGGGAAATCTACTACTACTGCAACGGTAGTAGATGAGGCGCCAGGTGAGGAAGTGATACCATATAAAATACCTATGAAAATTATTGAACGTGTTATGGATAACCGCTATGAAGGGGATGGAACCGTCCACCCCGGTGATCATTTACTCGTTTTTGCATGAATTATGCGGGTTATTCAAATGTGCAGGTATTGCTATGGATGAAGTGAGGAAGAAATTATTCTCTTTATCGCTGGCCGGTAAGGCGGCGCATTGGTATAAATTACTGGATAATGGGGATTCTCTTGAATGGAATGATATTGTGCCCCGGTTTTATTCTAAGTTCTATCCTCCAAGTGAAATTCATAAGGATCGGAATCGCATATATAATTTGTGGCCTCATGATGGAGAGAGTATTGCCCAAGCTTGGGGGAGATTGAAGTCTTTAATGCTCAAATGCCCCATTCATGAGCTTCCTGGTAATGTTATTATTGATAATTTCTATGCAAGACTTTCTTTTCAAGACAAGACCTTGCCGGATACTTCTTGTTCTGGATCATTTACACGCAACAAAGAAGAGTTTAAAAGAGACCTTCTTGATCGGATCCAAGAAAATACCGAAGGTTGGGAGAACGACAAGGATAGAGAATCGGTATAATTTATGATTATAAATGCATTGAAGCTTTTATGGATACTGATTTATTTCGTAATATGAGTGCTACATATGGTCTTGATTCCCAAGTTGTCTGTAAATCTTTATAAAGCTTTTGCCTCTCATTATGAATTGCCTAAGAAGAATTTTGATAAGTATCATGAACCATATAAAGATAAAATAGATTCATCTATTAATAAGTGTGTTGTAATTGAAACCGCCGATCATGTTATTCCCGAAGCTTATATTGAAAAAACTCCTTTTCCCGCTAAAATGAAAGAGTACTCTGTTATAAATAGTGCGGTTCATAAAAGTGAAAAGAAACCTAGAGAACCCGAAGAACAAATAAAAGTTGAACCTCGTTGTTGCAATAGTTAAAGATCTTGTGACCGAAAATGTCGAGGATGGTCATATTATTTTCTCGTGAAGATGCTTCTAATATTGTTTCACATCCTAATAAACCCAAACAAGCTAGTGTTCCTATGCTATCTGTTAAAATTGGTGATCATTGCTATTATGGATTATGTGATATTGGTGCAAGTGTTAGTGCTATTCCATATGAGCTTTACACGGAGATTATGCACGAAATTGATTCTTGTGAACTTGAAGATATTGATGTGGTTATTCAGCTGGCTAATAGAGAAACTATTTCACCAATTGGTATTGTCCGAGATGTGGAAGTTTTATGCGGTAAGATTAAATATCCTGCTGACTTTTTGGTACTTGGTTCTCGCCGCTAGTGATTATTGTCCTATTATTTTTGGTAGACCTTTTCTAAATACTTGTGGAGCTATTATAGATTGCAAGAAAGAGAAAATTTTGACTAAATTTGTCTGGTGAATCTTATGAGTTTAACTTCTCTAAATTTACTAAAACTCCTTATAAAGCTGATTTGCCTAGTAATGATTTTAAAATGGAGCAAGTGTGCATCTATTGTTCTTGTTCCTAACAATCCTTTGCAGCAACATTTGGAGGATAGTGAGAGCGAAATTTTTAGGAAAGAAAGAGATGAACTTGAGGAAATTTTTCTTCGCCAACCTATTCTCAAGCATGATTTACCGATGGAAGATTTGGGTACAACACCGCCACCAAAGGAAGATCCTGTTTTTGATTTAAAGCCTTTACCCGATGATCTTAAATATGCTCATATTGATGATAAGAAAATATATCCTGTTATTATTAGTTCTAAGCTTACGAGTTTGAAGAAGAAAGATTATTGCAAATATTGAAGAAGCACCGAGGAGCTATTGGCTACACTCTTGATGATTTGAAGGGGATTTCTCCATCTATTTGCCAACATGCTATTAATATGGAAGATGATGCAAAGCCCGTTGTTGAACCTCGCCGTCGTCTAATTCCGAAGATGAAGGAAGTGGTAAGGAATGAGGTATTACGACTTCTTGAAGCCGGTATTATATATCCTATTGCCGATAGTAGATGGGTTAGTCCTGTACATTGCGTTCCCAAGAAAGGAGGTATGACTGTTGTGCCTAATGATAATGATGAGCTTATTCCTCAAAGAGTGGTTGTAGGGTATAGAATGTGCATTGATTTTCGAAAAGTTAATAAAGTTACTAAGAAAGACCATTACCCTTTACCATTTATTGATCAAATGCTAGAAAGATTGTCTAAAAATACTCATTTTTGCTTTCTTGATGGTTATTCTGGATTTTCACAAATTGTTGTTAAAGCTAAAGATCAAGAGAAAACCACCTTTACTTGTCCCTATGGAACTTATGCTTATAGACGTATGCCTTTTGGTTTATGTAATGCTCCTCGCTACTTTTCAAAGATGCATGTCTGCTATTTTTCATGGTTTTTGTGAAAGTATTGTAGAGGTATTCATGGATGATTTTTCCGTTTATGGGAATTCTTTTGATAGTTGCTTGCGAAACCTTGATAAAGTTTTGCAGAGATGTGAAGAAACTAACCTTGTTCTTAATTGGGAGAAATGCCACTTTATGGTTAATGAAGGAATTGTATTGGGACATAAAATTTCGAGAGAGGTATTGAAGTTGATAGAGCTAAAGTTGAAGCAATTGAGAAGATGCCCTATCCGAGGGATGTTAAAGGTATTCGTAGTGTTCTTGGTCATGCTGGGTTTTATAGGAGGTTTATTAAAGATTTCTCCAAGATTTCAAAGCCTCTTACTAATCTTCTTCAAAAAGATGTACCATTTGTTTTTGATGATGATTGTAAGGAAGCTTTCGAAACTCTTAAGAAAGCCTTAACAACTGCTCCTATAGTTGAACCTCCTGATTGGAATTTACCATTTGAAATTATGTGTGATGCTAGTGATTTTGCTGTAGGCGCTGTTCTTGGACAACGAGTAGATAAAAAACTGAATGTTATTCATTATGCTAGTAAAACTCTTGATGCTGCTCAAAGAAATTATGCTACAACTGAAAAAGAACTATTGGCCGTAGTCTTTGCTTGTGATAAATTTAGATCTTATATTGTTGATTCAAAAGTTACTATTCATACTGATCATGCTGCAATTAGATACCTAATGACAAAGAAAGATGCTAAGCCGAGGCTTATTAGATGGGTACTTCTTTTGCAAGAATTTGATTTACATATTGTAGATAGGAAAGGTGCCGATAATCCCGTTGCTGATAATTTGTCTAGATTGGAAAATATTGTTTATGATCCTGTTCCTGTTAATGATAGTTTTCCAAATGAACAATTGGCCGTGATAAAGGTGAGCTCGCGAGACAGTCCTTGGTATGCTGATTATGCTAACTTTATTGTTTCCAAGTACTTGCCTCCAACCTTTTCAGCTCAGGAAAGGAGGAAATTCTTTTATGATTTGAGGCATTATTTCTGGGATGACCCACACTTATATAAAGAAGGAGTGGATGGTATTATGCGAAGATGTGTTCCCGAATATGAACAACAAGAGATATTGAGTAAATGTCATGGAAGTGCTTATGGAGGACATCACGCCGGAGAAAGAACCGCGCAAAAAGTTCTACAATCAGGTTTTTATTGGCCAACTCTCTTCAAGGATGCGAGAAAGTTTATTCTATCTTGTGATGAATGCCAAAGGGTTGGTAATATCTCCAGACGCAATGAAATGCCTATGAATTATACTCTTGTTATTGAACCGTTTGATTGTTGGGGATTTGACTTCATGGGACCTTTTCCCTCTTCAGAAGGTAACACGCATATACTTGTTGTCGTTGATTATGTTACTAAATGGGTAGAAGCCATACCTACAAAAAGTGCCGATGGTGAGACCTCTTTAAAAATGCTTTTAGATATTATTTTTCCTAGATTTGGAGTACCTAGATATATTATGACCGATGGAGGCTCTCATTTTATTCATGGAGGTTTTAGAAAACTCTTGCTAGGTATGGTATTAATCATAGAATTGCTTCCGCTTATCATCCTCAAACTAGTGGTCAAGTAGAATTATCGAATAGAGAAATTAAATCTATTTTGGGAAAGACTGTTAATAAAACTAGAAAGAATTGGGCTAGTAAATTGAAGGATGCACTGTGGGCTTATAGAACTGCTTATAAAAATCCCATGGGAATGTCACCTTATAAAATGGTTTACTGAAAAGCTTGTCATTTACCTTTAGAGCTAGAACACAAAGCTTATAGGGCTGTTAGAGAATTAAATAAAGATCCTAAACTTGCCGGTGATAAGAGGTTGCTACAATTGAGTTCTCTAGATGAATGGAGAAGTGAAGCTTATGAAAATGCTAAACTCTTTAAAGAGAAAGTTAAAAAAATGGCATGATAGAAGGATCATCAAAAGAGAGTTTAATATTGGGGATAAGGTCCTATTGTATCGGTCTCGTCTCAGATTCTTTGCAGGGAAATTACTCTCGAAATGGGAAGGACCATATGTTGTCGAGGAGGTGTATCGCTCAGGAGCAATCAAGATTAGCTCTCTCCAAGGCAATGCTACGCAAGTGGTGAATGGACAAAGACTCAAGCATTATATCTCGAGTGATTCTTATAATGTTGATGTTGATATTATTCAAGTGGAAACACCGGAAGCTTTCATCAAAGGACAAATTGGCAGTCCGCCGTAACTCGACTTTGAATAGGTAACAAGATCGGTAATGAAAAGTACGCAATTTACTTTCCGAACAATATTTTCGCTGTTTTTGGAAAATATGAGAAATTACGAGTTCGAAACGGAGTGGAAAGGACGCACGAGGGCGTGGCACCATAGGCCGGCGCGGCCTAGCCGTGGCCCGCGCCGACCTAGGGTTTGGCCACCCCATCGCCCCTTTCCGACTCGGTTCGATCCGGTGCTTTCCTTTTGTCGAGAAAATTTTTGCTATATAATCCCCCGACCCCCGGAGGTCCGTATATCGTGTTTTCGACGTGTTTTGTTTCGAGCTGTTTCCGCCAGGATCCGTTTTCGGCCTAGAAGCACCATGGCCTCCAACAACAAGGGCAAGGGGCTTTCGGAGGAAGAAGTGAAGGAGGTGCCATCAAGACAAGAGCAAGCAAGCCGGAGGGAGCAAGCAAATCTTGGTGGGGTCCGTTGACACTCGACGTTCTTTTTCTCATAACCTCGCAGGGACCTTTACCACCCGCTCTTAGCCTCGACTCCTTCCCCATGATGGAAGAAGTTCTACGGATCACCGATGAGTTCTGTGATCAATATCGGGCTCTGAGAAGAGAAGTGGAGATACTCCAGGAGGAGAATTGCCGTCTCCGAAGATTGATTGAATACCACTCGATTCGCATCACAAGGTCGTCATCGCCAATTTCGGATAACAATGAATCTCTTCAAATCTTAGTGCAGAATTGTCAAGCTGAGAAACTGAGGTTGAAGGAGCTCATTAAGAAGCGCGGGAGGAATTCATCGCCACCATCTCCTCAGGAGTAATTCATCATCGGTATTGGCATCCCCTTGGTTTGTTCCAAGCTTGGGGAGTGCCGCGGTATCACATTATCACTACCTTTTACTTTTATTGTCAAGTAGTGTCATATCATGAATAGGGAAGTTATCGTATAAGATGGGTTGCGTTTGGAAGTATCTCTCCTTTAGTTGTCTATGTATCCCTTGGTGTGAGTTATCGATATGGAATATTAATGAGAAGTCTTATCATTTACATATTGCACATCTTATTTTAGTTTGCAATTTCTATGATTCATCTTGTTGTTAGTATTGGTATCACTTTGGGAGCATTGAATAAATCTATTTGGTTTTGGCAAACTTAGCATTGGTCAATAGCAACAACACTTTGAGGTTTAAATAGAGAAGAGAAATACATGTAGATGTTTCGTTGTCTTTCTTGTTAGCTCATAGTTCATTATTCTGAAGTTAAAATTGTTTGTGCTTACAAGGAAGATGCATGATTGGTTCTATCATATGTATATTTGTTTGTTTCCCTCGACTCTTATGCTTGCTAATTAACCTTGCTAACCAAAGACCTGTACTGAGAGGGAATATTTCTCGTGCATCCAAACCTTCAACCAAACCTATGTTATTTGTGTCCACCATACCTACCTATTACATGGTATTTTCTGCCATTCCAAGTAAATACTTCATGTGCTACCTTTAAACAATTCAAAACTTAGTATCTCTTATTTGTGTCAATGTTTCATAGCTCATGAGGAAGTATGTGGTGTTTTATCTTTCAATCTTGTTGGGCAATTTCCACCAATGGACTAGTGGCTTCATCCGCTTATCCAATAATTTTGCAAAAAGAGCTGGCAATGGGATTCCCAGTCCCAAATTAATTAAACTAAATAGACACTCCTCCATGGTATGCGATTGATGGACGGCACCCGAAGGATTCGGTTAGCCATGGCTTGTGTAAGCAAAGGTTGGGGGGAGTGTCATCATCATCATAAAGCTAAAATAAAAAGGCACTCCTTCATGGTATGAGATTGTTGGCAGGCACCCGAGGATTCGGTTAGCCATGGTTTGTGAAAGAAAGGTTGGAAGGAGTGCCACACAAAATGAAAATATTATGGGAGCCGCTCTTAGGAGGTTGTCTGGCAAGGGGGTTAGAGTACCCGCTACCAGTCGTTGACAACAATAAACACCTCTCAAAATGTTACTTTTATTATCTCTATATGATTTCAAAACTGAAAGAGCTCTAGCACATGATTTAATCCCTGCTTCCTCTGCGAAGGGCCTGTCTTTTACTTTATGTTGAGTCGAGTAAACCTATTTCTCTCCATCTCAAGCAAGCATTTGAGTAGTTGTGATCAAACCATTATATTGTGATTTGCTACATCATGTCTTTTATTCTTTCTTGTTTAGTACAAGTTTTATCTGAATGAATATAGCTTTGCAGGTTATCAATGATTATGAAGAGACCATTATGATTGAGTATGCAAGTTGTGCATTATAAACTTTAACATGAGAGAGCTGCTCAATAAATAAATATAATCTATTAATTGTTCTCTGACCAGGAACGGAGTTTGCCATCACCAATTATGATTTCTCATGCACCTTTACTTGTGATTACCTTATACTTGTTTCAATATGAGTTATAAGAGGTTGTTTACTATAATGTCCTGTGTGAATGAATATGATGTTTCTTGTCCGTATTTTATTTATCGACTCTTCACTCCATAAACATGTGGTCATGTCTATCGAGTTCGGCTTCGCTTGGGGACAAGCGAAGTCTAAGCTTGGGGGAGTTGATACGTCCAATTTGCATCACTATTTTATATCATAATTTGCTGTTATTCATTGATATATTTCATATTGGGACACAATACTTATGTTATTTCATCTATTTTGCATGTTTCATCATTATTGGAGGATCAAGCACCGGAGCCGGGATTCTCGCTGGAAAAAGCACCGTCGAAGGCAATATTTCGGAAGATCACCCGTGGAAGGAAATTATACCAAAAATCCTATTTTTCAAGATGACGGAGGAAGCCGGAAGGAGGAGCCAGGGAGGAGCCGAGGTGGGCCCACACCATAGGGCGGCGCGGCCCGGGCCCCGGCCGCGCCGCCATGTGGTGCTGGGGGCCCACGACCCCTTTCGCCTCCTTTTCTTCGCGAAATCCTTCGTCCCGAAAACCTAAGCCGAAGGGGTACCTCACGAAGAGTTACAGCCGCCTCGCGGGGCGGAGAACACCCGGAGAGAAAAGAGCTCTCCGGCGGGCAGGAATCCGCCGGGAAATTCCCTCCGGGAGGGGAAATCGACGCCATCGTCACCGACGTCAAGCTGGACATCATCACCATCACCATCATCATCATCTCCACCATCATCACCGCCGTCATCACCGCTGGACACCGTCACCGCCGTAGCAATTTGGGTTTGATCTTGATTGTTTGATAGGGGAAACTCTCCCGGTATCGATCTATACTTGTTGTTGATGCTATTGAGTGAAACCATTGAACCAAGTTTATGTTCAGATTGTTATTCATCATCATATCACCTCTGATCATGTTCCATATGATGTCTCGTGAGTAGTTCGTTTAGTTCTTGAGGACATGGGTGAAGTCTAAATGTTAGTAGTGAACTATGGTTCAGTAATATTCAATGGTGTGATATTTAAGTTGTGGTGTTATTCTTCTAGTGGTGTCATGTGAACGTCGACTACATGACACTTCACCATTTATGGGCCTAGGGGAATGCATCTTGTATTCGTTTGCTAATTGCGGGGTTGCCGGAGTGACGTAAACCTAAACCCCCGTTGGTATATCGATGCGGGAGGGATCGCAGGATCTCGAGTTTAAGGCTGTGGTTAGATTTATTCTTAATTACTTTCTTGTAGTTGCGGATGCTTGCAAGGGGTATAATCACAAGTATGTATTAGTCCTAGGAAGGGCGGTACATTAGCATAGGTTCACCCACACAACACTTATCATAACAATGAAGATTATTTAGCCGTATGTAGCGAAAGCACTAGACTAAAATCCCATGAGTCCTCGAGAACGTTTGGTCATTATAAGTAAACAAACCGGCTTGTCCTTTGTGCTACAAAGGATTGGGCCACTCGCTGCAATTATTTCTCTCGCATTTTACTTACTCGTACTTATTTCATCCGTTACATCAAAACCCCCGAATACTTGTCTCGTGAGCATTTACAGTGAAACCTTCATCGAAACTGTTTGCCAACACCTTCTGCTCCTCGTTGGGATCGACATTCTTACTTATCGAAGATACTACGATACACCCCCTATACTTGTGGGTCATCACCGCCTCGGCATCCTCCAACGCAGACGGTAAGGCAACGCAGTCCGGCAAACGAACCACCCTCGCCGAGTGAAGTTCACGCCCTCCAAAGACAACGCCTCCAAGAAGGGAAGCGACGAGTCCGCTGTCGTCGCCCGCTCCGGCCGAGGCAAGAGCTTGGGTTTTCACCCGGAGGGCACGAATCCTCGAAGGCAGGAGAGGTAGAAGCTCCACGACGATGCCT
Organism: Lolium rigidum; assembly: GCF_022539505.1. Lineage (NCBI taxonomy): Eukaryota > Viridiplantae > Streptophyta > Magnoliopsida > Poales > Poaceae > Lolium > Lolium rigidum. The sequence goes on along the minus strand of NC_061510.1, from coordinate 397,252,382 downwards.
CCAAGAAGGGGAACGACGCCCTGAGGCGTCGCCATCGTCGGCACCGACCAAGTCGGGCAGAGCTTTCGCCCGGAGCAAGCACCCTCCCGCCGAGGCTTCCTTCACCGGCAGGGAAGCCGGAGCACGCCATCATGCGCGCCAGCACCGTCGATCACCTCGCCCACCATGACGCCGCCGCTGCCCGGGGTCCCCGCCCCGGCACACCACCACCAACCCCACCAACCAGCGGCCGCTGCAACCAGCACGTCCACGGCCAGGGGCCCTCGCCGGCCGGCCACCACCACGGCCACGACGCCCAGACCTCCCGCGCCCGAGCTGGCCCGCAAGGCCCAGATCCGGCCCGGCCGAGCCCGACCACTCCCGGCGCCGCCACACCCGCACAGCCACCAGGCCGAAGCCAGCAGCACGCCGCCGCGCCCGTCGCACACCGCATCCTGCCGCCGCGGTTCCCCCGATCCGCGAGCTAGCCTCCGCCGGCCGGAGAGAATAGGTCCTGCCGCCGCCGCTCCGCGCGGGCTTTGCCCGGCGGAGACCACCGGCGACGGCAGGGGAGGAGGGGGCGGAGGGGGAGTGGTGGTTACCGGAGGCTGGTGTCGCCGCCCGTGTCGCCCAGGGGAGGAGCGACGCGGGGGCTTGTACGCTGCGATTTTATTACCACAGATAGTGGTGTATTCTTAAGTTTTGTCAATGTGGCTTATTAAGCAAAGACCTAATTCTTTTAATGTTACTACTACCTGACCCATTTATGTTATTCACTGGAGTCATGTTCTATTTATATTGTTTATCGATCACTGCACACATCCAATGGACTTATTATTGGATTTGTGTTCAAACCAAATATGTTACTATTTATTTTAAGGAAAACGCTCTGTATCGACCGACCGATGATGTGCAGGCGATCGGTCGTGGCTTGCTCGCGCTTGCGCTCCCGTCTAGACCATAATCCGCTCGTTATTTCTTGGCCAAGCCCAGCAGCCCATGTGCATCCGGAGTTAGCTAATGTTGGGCCCCCTTCTGCTCGTTTTTTTATGGATGCCCGAGTGTTAGCTAACATCTGCTATTAACTACTCCTAAAAAATGTAGAATGCATGCACGTTTCTCTTTAAAGATAGCACGCTGTTGTATTTCTGGTTGCTGCAGCGTTGCTTCTCATCCCGCTAGCATGTGCATCAGATCCGTGGCTGGCGACGCGGTATTTCTGGAATCTAGTCCGCTATGGATAAATTTTTCCCTGTGATTTTCTCGATGTTGTATAGATAGTAATTTTTTATAACAAAGGCGTACAAGTTTTGTAGCTAAAGCACACATGAGATGTTGTAATGTTTACCGGGACGTTTGTCACAAGTATGTGATTTTGTTGTGATCGCCTATAATTTTTATTAAACTAGTTGAGATTTTTGTAAATATACTGTTGATTTGTTGTAAATATATTTTTGGCATGGGAACAGTTGTTGTTTTGTTAAAATTACTACTGGTTATTGTTGTAAAACACCAAAATAAGTTGTTGTTTTTGTTGTTAATTAACATTGTATATACATAGTCGATTTGTTGTAAATATATTTTTAAAATGGGAAATGTTGTTTTTTGTTCAAATTGTTGCTGGCTATTGTAGTAAACGCCAAAATTAGTTTTTTTGTGGTTAATTAATGTTGTAAATATATTGTCAATTTGTTGTAAATATCCTGTTTTGAACATCCATATTGTAAACACTAACACCTACATTTTTTATATGGGTGAAAATGTAGGTGTTAGTGTTAATTTATTATTGTAAATATATTTGTGATTTATTGTAAAGATGTTTTTGGCACATAAAATTATTAGTGTTGAAACTATTGCTTTTTGTTAAAATCATCATTGAGTATTGTTGTAAATATCCTGTTTTGTTGGACTACTTTTGTTGTAAACATCCAATGATAGCACATGGTGGAAATTTATTGTTGTAAATAACACTTTTGTTGTAAACACCCAATCTCGGTCTATTGATAGTGATGTAGGAAATTTACAACTTTAACATCTTCCGAAAAAATCACAAGAGTAATTTTAATTTAATTTTTTCCTTACATGATGTCTTGTGTAGTGTAGCATGTTAGTGTGACAATAGCAATGTTCTTTCTTTAGGCAGCGCATGCACCAGTCAAACTAGCTAGCAGCAGCTAGTACTGTGCGAGGCACGCAATCACTTAGCACCTAGAACTAGGCTTCACAGTGTACTGTCTTTGCACAAAGTCACAGCGCATGCTCAGCGGCACATGGAGGCTTCACATACCGAACAAGCAACACGCAAGTACGCGACAACACGGGAGCAACACTGAAAGCGACGTTTTCTGCAGCTAAAAGCGACGTCTCTGCATGACGTGATCGGACAGACGAGCGCGTCACATCCAACGGCGGGTGTGTGACCGATTTTTCGCTCCACGTCGGGCGACCGACGGTCAGCACGCCCCTAAATTATTCGGCATCTTGGTGTCCCACCTCCTCGTCTCGCCTACTCCCTCTGGATCCCGAACAACCGTTCACTACAGCAGTACAGCACTCGCCTCATTTACAGCCCCCTCCATCTGCCCCGATCTCTCCGCCGCCTATTTAAACCAAACCACGTACTCCACCACTCCACAACCACAGCAGTAGCATCGATCTCTCACACGCACAACACATAGAGGAAACCATAGAATCTAGCTAGCTAGAACGCCATGGCCAAGAAGTGCTTTGGCACTGTCGCACCCCTCCTCCTGCTCACCCTCACTGTAGCGGCACACGCCGTGGTGGCGGCCAGGACCGCGCCTGCTGGTGGTGCAGCTGAGGCCTCGCTTCCGGCCGCTGCCGCCGCAGAGAGTGGCGCCGGTGCAGGAGTTGCGGGAACGGCGGACGCGAAGAACTGTTCGTGGGAGTGGGAGGCATGGGGGACCTGCCGGGCTTTCCGGCCGTCGGCGGCGGCTACGGCGGGGGCTTCGGCAACAACGGCGCCGGCGTCTTCACCGGCGTCACGGGCCCGCTGGGAGGCGTCGGGGGCGGCGTGGGGAGCGTCGGGCCAATCGGCGGCGTCGGTGGCACCGGAGGGGTCCCGTTTGGAGGGTTCGCCGGCGGCGGCGCCCCGTTCGGCGGGGTCGGAGGCGGGTACGGCGGCGGAGGCGCCAGCGGCGTCACGCCTTGAGCACATGCACATGGTAGCATATTCCTGCAAGGTCGGGGCATGGACGTCCGCGTTGTACGTAGGTGCGGTGCATGGGCATGGCGCATCGCGCTTGCGTACGCAAGCATAGACGGTTCCCTTGGCTTCACGCAGTTCAGAAGATGTTAACTGCAGACTGGTCGTGCAGTGACTGTCTGTGCGTGTGCGTCTTGTAACGCTCGGCCAGTGTAGTCTGGTATCAGACAAATTAGACCATCTCTAACCGTAACCGAAAAATTCAGAACGGAAAAAGATTCAGTCTGTCGAAAAGGACACTTAGGATGATTTTGCCACTCGCGCAGAACAGAAACCGTAACCACGAACTGGAAAAACAAAATTAAAATGTCACCGGAGAATTCATCGATGAACAGATAATCAGATATAGATGATACTTTGATTCTCCGATTGAGCATCAAAATTTACATAATATGTACTACAAACGTAAATTAAGTACTAGCCCTAACCGCGTGAACTAATTCCGATCAAAAAGAGGCCCCGATGGCCTCTGCACGCGGCGGTGCCGGTGGTGGCGGAGGAAGGTGTCAAGGAGGACGAGGGCGTTGACGCGGAGGACGGTGAGGACCTCCTATACTAGGAGTCAAGCTCGAGATAGTCGAGCTTGACGCGGCGGACACGCTCCTCCCGACGCGCCGCCTCGTACTCCCGCACTTGGCGGACGGCGTCGGCCTCCTCCCGGCGCCAGCGAGCGCGGGCCTCCGCCTCCGTGATCGCCACCACCTGCATGATCACGGCGTCCTCCTCGTCACCCGTGGACGTAATCCCCCTCGGAGAATGTTGACTCGTGCGCGATGACGGTGTCTTCCTCCTCTGAGCGCGGGGCGGCTCGAACCGTCGGAGGAGGAGCCCTCGCCTCAGTTGTTCCCGTACTTGGCGAGCTTGCATGGGGGGCGTGAGCCCCCAACTCGTCCACCGGCGGGCGCTGCGCTTGCGCGCGCCCTCTGAGCGGTTGAACTTCCGATGTTCCGCCTCCGTGCGAAACAAGGGGGGCCGCGGTGGCAAGTCCCTACCGCCCAAACATGCGCCACCTCGTCTAGAGCTACCGCGCGAGCCCATGGGGTGGCGTAGCTTGGGTGAAGAGACGCTTTAGCGCGGTGGATTCCTCATCGGAGAAGGTGGGTGGTGGCGGCGGAGCGGCTGACAGCGGCGGAGGGGAGTAGAGTTTGGAAACCGAACTCCCTTTCATGGCCCGTTTAAATACGGGGCGGTCGTCGAGTTTCTCGGGCCCCCAAACTCTGTTTACGGGCCAGACCGTGAGTTCGGGCTCCGTTCTGGGTCTTTTTCCTCCCGAACACGTAAACTCGCCGGAATAATACGGTTCCGGCTCATTTTACGGTACTGTTAGAGTTGCTCTTAGTGTGGTATGTATGTCATGTGGTTTTCGTGATACTTCCTCCGTTTCAAAATATAAGGCGTCTAAGGATTAGGTAAAAGCCAACTTTTTTTAAAGTTTGACCTAGTTTATATCAACATTTACAATACTGAATCAATATCTATAGATTCGCTATAAAGTATATTTTCTTAATGTATCCATTAGATATTGTGGATGTAAATATGTTTATCTAAATATTTGATCAAACCTTGTAAGATTTGACTTTTGACCAATGCTTAGACGCCTTACATTTTAGGATGGAGGAAATATATTTCAACTCAGTGTGTGCTTGCTGTTCCAAAACTGACAAACGTACACTAGCTATTTCACTTGCGTGCGTGTTTTCTCAATGTGGCTATAGTTTTATTCTTGTTTATCCTAACTAGCTCGGTGGCCCTCGCAAATGTGAGGCATCCTCTTCGGTTTGTTGAAATAGATGAATACATGCATTTATGCTTTTGCATAGTCGGTTTTATAGCCTAAACAAAATATTAGGTTTGAACACACTTTTTAATCATATTTAATTTTTGTGTGGCACGCTATTTACATAAACTTGCACTCTTTTTATGCCGTGCTTGAGTTACAAACTTGAAGCAAAGTTTAGTTGAGTAAGACCTAAAGATGTATACTCACTACAGGAATGGCTCGCTGCGCCGACGGCCGTGGCGTACGCCGACGGCCAAATGTCGGGGCCGTCGGCATACGTCCGGTCCAGGGCAGCGGCCCATCTAGCCCCTCGGCGTAGACATACCCTCGGCGTAGAGACGGATACGCCGACGGCCACCCTCGGCGTACTAACGGCCGTCGGCGTAGCACGAGCATCTGCTCCGGTCCCGCTCCGGCCGTGACGGCCCGGTCACGGCGTCAGCGAGGCGCCGAGGGCCACCCTCGGCATAGGGCATCACCCACCTATGCCGACGGCCACCCTCGGCATACATTTTTTTTTCTTTTTTTCTTCTCGGTCATTAACTTTATATTATGTTTGTTTTATTTATTTACTAGTATGAATTATGTAAAAATAGTTACTTTTTTAAAGAAAAAAATGGTAGATGGCTTATGTAGATCCCACGAGTGACGCTCTTCGTAGACGGGTCGACGGGATCTAGTAGGCCCAACATCTCGCTATCGATGTACATATGTCCTAAAACAAAGGAAAAAAGTCCATTGCTAACCCTAACTCTAACCCTAACCCTAACCCTAGGGGTAGATTTGCGGGGTCCCCGCCCCCTAGGGTTTCCCTAGATACAAACCACCGGAGCGTCCGAATCGCCGGAAACTCCTGCTACGGCTCATCCGGGGCCTATTTCATTCCAAACCTATGGTTTCCATGTGCATATGTCCTAAACAAAGCAAAGAAATTAAAAAAATCCATTGGTGAACCCTCGCACGGAAAAAGCTATAGGGGTAGATCTGCAAGGTCCCCGGCCTAGGGTTTCCCAAGATACGGATCACCGGAGCGTCGAATCGCTTGAAAACTTGCATTTGTCCCTAACATATGTGTACAAGTGTGATGTAAGGTTTTTCTAACCTTGCATGTACCCCGCGTTGACGATTTCCGCATACATGGGCCGACACTTGGTAAAATCCAGGATTTGTATGTGGAAACTCCTGCTACGGCTCATCCGGGCCTATTTCATTCCAAACCTATGGTTTCCATGTGCATATGTCCTAAACAAAGCAAAGCAAATAAAAAAATCCATTGGTAAACCCTCGCACGGAGAAAGCTATAGGGGTAGATCCGCAGGGTCCCCGCCCTAGGGTTTCCCAAGATACGGATCACCGGAGCGTCGGAATCGCTTGAAAACTTGCATTTGTCCCTAACATATGTGTACAAGTGTGATGTAAGGTTTGTCTAACCTTGCATGTACCCGGCGTTGACGATTTCCGCATACATGGGCTAGCACTTGGTGAAATGCAGGATCTGTATGTGGAAACTCCCGCCACGGCTCAAACAGAGCCTATTTTATGGTAAAATATGCCCAACCTATGGTTTCCATATACATATGTCCTAAACAAACCAAAGCAAGTAAAAAATTCCATTGGTAAACCCTCACACGGAGAAAGCTATAGGGGTAGATCTGCGGGGTCCCCGCCCACAAGATACAGACCATCGGATCGTCGGAATCGCTGGAAAACTTGCATATGCCCATAACATATGTGTACAAGTGTGATGTAAGGTTTGGCTAACCTTGGATGTACCCGTTGTTGACGATTTCCGCATACATGGGCTAACACTTGGTAAAATCCAGGATCTGTATGTGGAAACTCTCGCCACGGCTCAAATGGAGCCTATTTTATGGTGAAGTATGCCCAACCTATGGTTTCCATGTATATATGTCCTAAATAAACCAAAACAAGTAAAAAATTACATTGGTAAACTCTCGCACGGAGGGTAGATCTACGGGGTCCCCGCCCTAGGGTTTCCCAAGATACAGATCACCGGAGCGTCAGAATTGTTGGAAAACTTGCATCTGCCCCTAACATATATGTACAAGTGTGACGCGTCATTTTATGTGATAAATATTTTCCGTTTCGCGCGTTGGCGGACGGGTGCACGCGCGCGCCCGGTACGGCCATACCGCATGTCCCGGCGGCCCCGTTTTGCGCAGTTGGCAAAGCAAACAGAGCCAAAAAATAGAGCGGAGCCGCGTGGCGTCATTTTATGTGTCCTAGTAACCACTCGCAAAAGACGGAACTCGGGATACGGCAATTATCTTGGAGAACCCTTCACGAACAGGGCTATCTCGTCCGGAGTTCTATGGCTTTTAGGGGAAATGAGTAGGAAACGGCCCGTTTCACCACATAGTTTGTCGGAACGAGGCCATATTTGGCACGTGCGTGGGCCTTAGGATGGGAAGCAAGGCCCCGGTTGCGGATTTCCAATCCGAACCACGGGCGACGGTTTTTCCATTTTCGGGGTGCCGGAAGGGCTTTTTTTTGCGAAGCAGCTACATGGCGCGCATTTCAGTATCGCGCGGGACCTCCGCGCGGCGGTAGGATACCTCCTACGCCCCACCTATCACATGCCATATGCGCGCGGAAGCCATCCGGGAATCCCACCCGCTTCTGCGGTGCCCGCCGAATCCGCCGGAAACCGACCGGATTTGAACTCGGGGCCACACTTTCCTTCGCTCAATAAATGGAGGGAAAAATGTTTTTAGGTCTAGGACGCGTCATTTTATGTGCTAAATGTTTTCCGTTTCGCGCGTTGGCGGACGGGTGCACGCGCGCGCCCGGTACGGCCATACCGCATGTCCCGCGGCCCCGTTTTGCGCGGTTGGCAAAGCAAACGGAGCCAAAAAATCGAGCGGAGCCGCGTGGCGTCATTTTATGTGTCCTAGTAACCACTGCAAAAGACGGAACTGGGATACGGCAATTATCTTGGAAAACCCTTCACGAACAGGGCTATCTCGTCCGGAGTTCTATGGCTTTTAGGGGAAATGAGTTGGAAACGGCCCGTTTCACCAAATAGTTTGTCGGAACGAGGCCATATTTGGCACGTGCGTGGGCCTTAGGATGGGAAGCAAGGCCCCGGTCGTGGATTTCCAATCCGAACCACGGGCGACGGTTTTTCCATTTTCGGGGTGCCGGAAGGGCTTTTTTTGTGAAGCAGCTACATGGCGCGCATTTCGGTATCGCGCGGGACCTCCGCGCGGCGGTAGGATACCTCCTACGCACCACCTATCACATGCCATATGCGCGCGGAAGCCATGCGGGAATCCCACCCGCTTCTCGCGGTGCCCCGCCGAATCCGTCGGAAACCGACCGGATTTGAACTGGGGCCACACTTTCCTTCGCTCAATAAATGGAGGGAAAAATGTTTTTAGGTCTAGGACGCGTCATTTTATGTGCTAAATGTTTTCCGTTTCGCGTGTTGGCGGACGGGTGCACGCGCGCGCCCGGTACGGCCATACCGCATGTCCCGGCGGCCCCGTTTTGCGCAGTTGGCAAAGCAAACGGAGCCAAAAAATCGAGCGGAGCCGCGTGGCGTCATTTTATGTGTCCTAGTAACCACCGCAAAAGACGGAACTGGGATACGGCAATTATCTTGGAGAACCCTTCACGAACAGGGCTATCTCGTCCGGAGTTCTATGGCTTTTAGGGGAAATGAGTAGGAAACGGCCCGTTTCACCACATAGTTTGTCGGAACGAGGCCATATTTGGCACGTGCGTGGGCCTTAGGATGGGAAGCAAGGCCCCGGTCGCGGATTTCAAATCCGAACCACGGGCGACGGTTTTTCCATTTTCGGGGTGCCGGAAGGGCTTTTTTTTGTGAAGCAGCTACATGGCGCGCATTTCAGTATCGCGCGGGACCTCCGCGCGGTGGTAGGATACCTCCTACGCACCACCTATCACATGCCATATGCGCGCGGAAGCCATGCGGGAATCCCACCCGCTTCTGCGGTGCCCCGCCGAATCCGCTGGAAGCCGACCGGATTTGAACCGGGGCCACACTTTCCTTCGCTCAATAAATGGAGGGAAAAATGTTTTTAGGTCTAGGACGCGTCATTTTATGTGCTAAATGTTTTCCGTTTCGCGCGTTGGCGGACGGGTGCACGCGCGCGCCCGGTACGGCCATACCGCATGTCCCGGCGGCCCCGTTTTGCGGAGTTGGCAAAGCAAACGGAGCCAAAAAATCGAGCGGAGCCGCGTGGCGTCATTTTATGTGTCCTAGTAACCACTGCAAAAGACGGAACTGGGATACGGCAATTATCTTGGAGAACCCTTCACGAACAGGGCTATCTCGTCCGGAGTTCTATGGCTTTTAGGGGAAATGAGTAGGAAACGGCCCGTTTCACCACATAGTTTGTCGGAACGAGGCCATATTTGGCACGTGCGTGGGCCTTAGGTTATGTAAAAGAGATGAAGGTCTAAGATGGTAAAGTTTGCGGAAAGCGAAAAAAAGATAGAGAACTGGCACGTCAGTGGTAACTGAGAGGGAGTACATGACATCGAAATATTATTATGACATACGATGAACATGAAATAGTATTCAACAACATTGGTACACCATGGGTTCATCATTGTAAGAATAAAGCTCTATCAAACTAAAACGACATAAAATAATAGATTTTACCTATTTTCGCATGGCGTAATAACAAATTTAATAAGATAACATGCACAACTCATAAAAATATATACCATGTATGTGATCCCATATCCCTTTGTCTGGTATATATACTCTGTGGTTCTTCTTTAGACCATGAAAGATACAATGAAAGAAAAAATGAAAGAAAAAACAAAACAATTAAAAAAATGCACCTGGCTAAGCCGAGGGTGGCCCTCGGCGTATGGGTGGCCCTCGGCGTAGCTAGGGATCTGAGCCCGAAAAAATCCCCTGGTCGGCCTCCTCCTCGCGCCAAAGCCCGCCCATTTTCCCCAAGTCCCGCGCCCTCCCCCAATCCCGCCGCCGCCGCCTCCTGCCCGACGCTGCCGCCGCCGCCTCCCGCCCGACGCCGCTGCCGCCGCCTCTTGCCCGCCACTGCTCCCCTCCCCCTCCTCCTCCGGCCCGACGCCGCTGCCGCCGCCTGCTGCCCGCCGCTCCTCCCCTCCCCCTCCTCCTCCGGCCCGTCCCCATCCTCCCGTCGCCGCCCTCCTCCTCGCCCGGCCCTCCTCACCCCGGCCCTCCTCCTCTCATCCCCAACCTCGCCCCCGACCCTCCTCCCGGCGCCGCCCACCTCCTTGCCCCGGCCCGGCCCTCCTCCCGTCGCCGGCCTCCTCCTCGCGCCGCCCTCCTCCACCTCGCACCCCTGCCCAGTACCCGGCCTGCACATGGTAAGCTAGGTTAGCCCCTGTTTTTTTTTCATTTTTGTTATGCATAAGTTCTCTGTTTATTTTGCTAGTGCTTGCTACTGTTTGTTATTTGGTACTGCTTTCTATCCAATTAATTTGTGGATGAAGTCCAATTGTTTGGGAAATTAAGTGAGGTTTTCTCCAAACTCCAATTACTGGACTTGCTCTAAGACACAAATATTGTCCAATTGCTGTCAAATTACTGGGATATGATGCGCCGCTGTTTGTAGTTTATTTGTTCAGTTGCTAGTTTGTGAATTTGTCATCTTTTGGTATGTAGATTCTATGTTTCTATTCCACTAACGCTGACCCTGAATGCGGATTTGTAATAGGCTATGCCGTGACCGCCTCGTCGTGAGCACCCCGGCGTGACGCGCTTCTCGACGGTCGCCGACATCGACGATCGGTTGTTCGACTACTTCCTCTACAGCCGAGGGTGAGCAAAATTTCCAACTTCTTCTCCGCATTTTATTTATGTCACTAGATTCATTTTCCAAGTCAAGTTGCGTCACCTAGGTGTCACTTCCCGTCCTCAAGCGTTACGCGGATAAATATGCATTAGTGGTCGGCATATTTTCAACCGTAACGCTTGCGGCATTTACGGGACAGTCGGCGGATCCGTAGTTGGGTACGTTCTCCATGCTGCTGCTCGGTCCGAGTCAGGATTTCGGCAGCGCCTCACCGTTGTTCTCCGGATGCACATCCTCTTGTCTTTTTGGCGAGACGTGTATCGGGAGAGCAGCGGGGAGGTGCTGCCGAAATCTGACTCGGACCGGGAGAGCATGGAGAACGTACTCAATCTACGGATCCGGCGGCTAGGAGCCCACCTAGTAGAGATGTAGGTTGATGCATTCGTTTTGCTTGTTAAAAAAATTAAAATATGATGCATTTTCCTATTTGATATAAATGCTATGCTTGTCGTTTGGCTTCCAATAGAGCGAGAGGATGGCTGATAATGGATGGATGTACACCGGCCGTGTTAGTGCGACTAATAAAACAGATGAGTGGATAAGGAAGACTTGGCATTTAGTGAAGGAGTTGGCGCGTGGTACAAAACGGAAGGTTCAGCCACTTTGCCCGTGCAATCGTTGCTTGAAGCATCACCGTCGTGGAAAGGATGACATGTTTAAACACCTTCCGCAATATGGGTATATGCCTCGTTACGTCACGCGGATCGACTTTGATGAGCACGAACGTGACGGAGGTGAGGTGATGCGGCAGCGGCTCAATGGCAATGAGTACGATGGGGTTAGAGACTTTCTAGATGATCTTGTCGATGCCCACATGCCGAGTCGCCACCTTCACGGGAGGAACCGCCGAACCGGAGGAACCTCCGGAACCGGAGGAACCGGAGCCAGCCCGCGAAGGCCTTCTATGATATGATAGCCGCTGCTAAGACGCCTCCGTACGATGGCGCCGAGATTTCTCAGCTCGATGCCATCTCCCAATGTCTAACCGACAAGACCCGGTACAACACCACCCGTGACGGCTTCGAAGCAAGTCCGAAAACAACTGGTAACATGTTGCCCAAAGGGCATTGTCCGCCTAAAAGCCCGCACGAGACGAGGCAACTCATGTCGGCGCTCAACATGGATTATCAAAGGATAGACTGTTGTGAAAATGGCTATGTTCTCTTCCGGAAACGAGTTTGCGGAGGACAAGTACTCGTCCCATTTGTAAGGCCTCTACGTATGAAGAGGTAACGGGAAAGGATGGTCGGGTGAGGCGGTCAAAGATCGCAAAGTCGATTCTTCGGTATCTCCCATTCATAAAAAGAATCCAGCGGCTTTACTTGAGCGAGGAGACCGCCAAACGGATGACGTGGCACAAGATGGGGACTCGAATAAAGGACAATCGGGGGCGGACGAAGATGGGACATCCATCCGATGGCAATGCATGGAAGAACTTTGATAGAAAATACCCCCATATGGCAGCAGATGCTCGGAATGTCAGAATTGCGATAGCTACAGATGGCTTCAATCCATATGGTATGTCGAATTCCAATTACCGTTGTTGGCCCGTGTTTGTAATTCCGCTCAATCTCCCTCCCGGAGTCCTAATGACGAGGAAGACCATGTTTCTGTCGCTGATCATTCCAGGGCCCCATTACCCGGGGAAGAACTTGAGTGTCTACATGCAGCCGATTGTGGAAGATTTGAACCACTCTTGGCACCACGGGACGTTGACGTACGACCGAGCATCGAAGACAAACTTCTGCATGAAAGTTTGGTTGCGGTATACCATGCATGACATGCCCGGGTACGCCCTAACATGCGGATGGTGTACAGCTGGTAAATGGCCATGCCCGAGTGTGCGGGCATCGACTTGAGTTCCTTTGGCTAAATAAGGGTCGCAAGTATGTTGCGTTTGACACGAATCGGCAGTACCTCAAACGGAGGCATCCGTTCGGAGAAGACAAAAGAACTTCAAGAAAGGCAAAGTTGTGCATGAAGTAACGAGAGGTGCCAAAGTTCGATGGTATAGCTGTTGATGCCGAGCTACGTGCTCTCGTGCCGGCGGCATCGGAAGCTGGCCATCAATTTGAGGGATATGGTGTAACGCACAAGCCTGGACTCACGGGGCAGCCTTAACGAAGCTCGAGTATTACAAGGACCTCGAACTTCCCCATAACATCGATGTGATGCACACCGTAAAGAATGTCGCGGAGTCCTTATTTCACACGTGCCTAAACATTCCCGGGAAGTCAAAGGATAATGTCAAGGCTAGAGTCGATGTTGAGAAGCTCCGTGATAGGAAGAAATTACACATGCAACGTCCTACGGCCGTCGAAAGAATTGGTTCAAGCCGCACGCCGACTTCGCCTTGATTCCATCCAAAAGAAGGAGGCATTCAAGTGGCTAAAATACGTTGTGATGTTCCACGATGGTTATTGTTCGAATATGAGCAAGGGAGTCAATCTTTCGACGGGAAAAGTCACCGGGCTCAAGAGTCACGACTATCATATATGGATTGAGCGGCTGATGCCGGTGATGCTTCGAGGGTATCTCCCGAGAAAATATGGCGAGTGCTCGCGGAGTTGAGCCATTTCTTCCGCACGCTCCGTGCTAGCGGATATGTCCTAAGGTTATTGAGAAGTCTGCAAGTTCAAGTGCCGGAGTTGCTATGCAATTTGGAGATGATCTTTCCGCCGGAGCTTCTTTACTCCGATGGCACATCTCATTGTGCACCTCGCAAACGAGGCACTATTGGGTGGCCCGAGTGCAATTTCGGTGGCAGTTTTGTATTGAGAGAGAGTTCAAGTATATTCGGAAGATAACTTGGAAACAAAGCCAAGATTGAAGCATGCATAGCTGAGGCAACGTGCCTTCGGGAGATGGCGAGATGCCGCAACAACGTACTATCTCGATGAAGTTCCCACTCGCATAACCCGGTCTCTCGTTACAATGTCGACGTGCCCATGAATGACCCCAAGCTTCAACTATTCCAATGTCCCGGTGGCAAGGCTGGTAAAGGACAAAAATATAGATTGGAGAGGGAAGAGAAGGATTGCATAATGCTCTATGTGCTTATGAACATGAAGGAAGTGGTGGGGGGGCGATGACGATGGCGGTCACGATTTCATTAGGTAACATGGTGTAATGCTTATTGTATCTAGTTTCGATCACCTACACTCAACTCGGTCTAATGCTTATTGTATCCTTTCGGCGAATTCACGGATGAACAGTGGTGGCTTCCGCGCGATCCCACGGGCGCGGAGTTGGAGACTCTACTGAAAGAGGGTGCTCCCAAAGTAAAAATAAACTTTGTGTCTTGGTTCATGAAAAAAGTAATGTCTAAGCTGTCCCTCTTACCTACCAATATGTGACTTGTCCCTGTTATTCCACGTAACTAATGCACACAACAAATTTGAACCGTGCTTGTAGGGAGCTGATGCAAACGTTGAGATGACAGATTAGTTGAGATGTGTTTCCCAAGGTTGTAACCGTGACGTCATGAAGTATGAGAAGTATGACGTGAATGGGTTTCGATTCCATACGGAGACACACCGAAGGGCCGGGCGAATCCAAAAACGATAAATACCTGGTGTCTTCACTAAAGGATCCGATACATTTGATTACTACGGGAGGTTAGAGAATGTATACGAGCTGACCTTCAACCGTACAAACAAACAACTCAATCTCGTTGTGTTCAAGTGTCATTGGTTCGACCCAAGAGGTGGACGAGAGAATTACCAAGTCCATTGGGTTAGTTGAAGTTAAGCCTTCCACCACCTATACCGGAGCCGATGTCTATATTGTTGCTCACCAAGCCAAGCAAGTTTATTATTTGCCGTACCCATGCCAGAAAGCGGCCCTCAACGGCCGGGAAGTCGTGTTCCAGGTATCGCCACATGGTAACCTACCGATTCCCTCCGAGGACGATTACAACAACATTGACCCTGTAACATACGAGGGAATTTTCTATCAAGAGGAAGAGGACTTCGGGCACTTTGAGTTAGAATGTGTTCTTGAAGAGGACCTCGAGAACGATGCGAGAAACTCGTGGTGAGTCGGTGGTGGATCTAAAGGACATAGATATGTTCGAGAAGTTACAAGTGGAAGATGATAGCGATGATGAGCCTCCACCCGTCTATCAAAATCCAACTTACTACTCAAAAGATAGTGATAGTGATAGTGGCAAGGAGAAACAAAATGAGATTGACGATGAGATTGATGACGGCTGGTGAGGGTCTTTTATGTGTTTATATTTCAACATGCTTCTTATTTGTTTAGTATCTTTATGCTTAGTATTTATATTTTTTTCAACATGCTTCTTTATTGTTTAGTATCTTTATGCTTAGTATTTATATATTTTTGAACATGCTTCTTAATTGTTTAGTGTCTTTATGCTTACTATTTATATATATTTTCAACATGCTTCTTAATTGTTTTCTCTTTCTCAATGCAGGTGATTGAACAATATGAGCGGCGGCAAGGAGGACTCGTCGAGCTTGCTTAAGAAGATGCAACAACGCAAGAACAATGTTAGAAGGAGTGAGAGGGAACCGCGTCGCAATCCGCGTTACGAGGACGGCGCGGTAGGATGAGGAGGACGAGGACGAGGACGAGGACGGGGACGAGGTGGTGGAGCTGGAGGTGGCTTGGGAGGAGGTGGAGGTGGAGGTGGAGGTGGAGGTGGCTGGGGAGGACCGGACTTTGAGCCACCACCCTCGGCTTCGAGCGACGTTGCTTCCGGGTTCTTTTTGGAGGGGACGTCTAGAGAGGAGGCGGAGACGGAGTCTAGAGCCAAGGAGGACTCTAGCCGCGGGTTTGAGACTCCGGAGGAGGATGGGCGGCCGAAGGCACTGAAGATTCGTGGGGAAGCGAGAGTCCCCGACGAGAGGAAGGAGCCTAAGACCCATGAGGCGAAGACCCTTATTATTCCTGCTGGCCCTGAGTAAGTGTACTAATTTGGCAATTTCGATTTTCATGTACTAATGTTTGATTTTCATGTGCTAATGTTTGATTTTCATGTGCAGCAATTGGATATTTCCTCCGGGGTCAAGGGGCGCCTGCCTAGCAGCATGATTGGAGCTTTGCTTAGGAAGTTCTGGCCGGGCAAGTACTATCCCCTCGGCACTGTCCCAGCTGGCGAGAAGAAGCTAGCCACTACTTGCACGGACTACGAGAGTGCCCCTGGCGTAGGCTTCCCGACGGCTGCTGAGGCCGTGATGACAAAGTTTTGGGTAAGACATATTTTCTCGAGCTTCGTTCATATTTGATGACCCCAATGTTCTAACTCATGAATCTCACAATTGTTTTTTGCATGATTGAAGTGTTTTTATCGTGTGGCGCCCGAGGTTGAGGAGACGGCCGCGAACGGGACTTTGCGGGCGACTTGTGAGAGGTTGACACCGCAGGTGTGGTACAACCAAAGGATCACGTCCGCGGGTCACTTCGGGCGAGAGAGGCGAGAGGGTCCATAAGCCGGACATTGTCGGTAAGAATGCTAAGGCCGAGTACGAGATGACGGTGGAGGACTACATGTCGGTGAGTAAAATGTCAATGAGATTCTACATTGCTACTAAGTTGCGATTGCATTAGATTGAGTTGAGTATTGCATTTTCAGGTTATCCCCGATTGGGCCGAGCCGCATGCCGAGGCATGGGAGGAGATGGTTAGGACGAGGTGGCTCAAGATGGACGAGGACTTTGCAGCCGTGGCGAGGCGGAACGCGGAGAACCGAGGCGACGGTGGCACACACTGTGGGGGAAACCTCAGCTACGAGCGCTACAAGGGGAAGACGGTATGTATACATTTTATTTTCCTTCGGGTTCAAAGTTGGTACTCACAACATTTCCTTTCGCGATGCGAGAGGGCCGCGTTAGGACCCGAGGAGGAGATGTCCGACCTCGAGATATACAACAAGATGCGGCTTAGAAGCCCGATCTCTCGCAGCCTCGGCCCTCGCTCCCCGAGTACTTCGGCACCTACGCCGAGGACGTCGAGAACTACTGCGAGATGGTGAGGCATCGTCACCCGGAGGTGGATGACCCCATGAGCGCGGAGGTCGACGAGGAGTCGTTGGTCCCGTCGTCCGGAGGGTTGCCGCATGGCCGTCTCGCCATGCTGAACAAGGCCGTCAAGCATACCCTCACCACGACCTTCACGCGTCTCAAGGCGGGACTCACCAAGGACAGCCCCCTCTCCCGCCTCGTCGCCGGGCTCGGCAACAACCCGCATACGACGTAAGTTTCCCTCATTTCCATCCTCTTTCCGACTTTCGTTCATACATTGCTAAGTGCTAACGAGACATGAATTTGTGAAATTGTAGCCTGACTTCGAGGCGGCCTACGTGGCCGCTCATCAAGAATATCAGGTGGCCTTCAACCAGCACCGAGCAGCAGTTCATGGAGTACATGGCATATATACATGTAAGTTCCAACCTTTGTTTTCGCAAATGATGACAAGTCCCACTTTCCCCTAGTTTGATGCTTCATTTCTGCAAAGACCGACATGTAAACTATCTTGCAGGCGTCGATGGTAGCCAATCAAAGCTGGACGAGACGACGGATTTAGGGCCGATGCCTCCCTTTCCGGGGCCGGCGCCAAACATGCCATCGAAGGAAAATTTCGCTGCGGAGTACTATGGGAGAACAATGGTAAGTTCTTCGCCAAACCGAATACTACGGCTTTCCTTTGCCTCGCAAATTGCTAACATCTCGGGAACATGTGTGTAGGGAACGGGATGTTCCGGAAATCAGGGTGGTGGGAGGGAGATCACACCGGTTCATCATGGTGGTCCTTCTCCCGGTGCTACTCCCGGTACTTCTCCCGGTCCTTCTCCCGGTACTTCTCCCGGTCCTTCTCCCGGTGGTTCTTCCGCAGCATCTACCGGAAGGAATCGGCCCGGGCCGGTGTTTAGCGGTGACGAGCTCCTCTAGTTGTCCCATGTATCTCTTATCGACACTATGACACTATGACACTATGTATGCAATGTTATGAGAGATTTGTACCTATTTGCATTTCATGCACTTCATGTTATGTATATTTGCACATGTGAGGCTCCTGTGAAGTTCCTGTGAAATATTTGTGAATTTATGTGCTATTTAACTGTACAAACCTGGGAATAGCCAAAACAGCAAAAATCTGAAAAAATTGCACTGCTACGCCGACGGCTATCCCCTCGGCATAGGATCGACCAGGACCAAATGGTCATCGTACGCCGACGGCCACCCCCTCGGTGTAGCCCGCGCCAGGGCTGCCAGGCTGCGCCACGTCGCAGCATACGCCGACGGGCAACCCCTCGGTGTAGCCAGAGCCAGAGGCGCCCAGGCTGCGCCACGTCGCATTGTACGCCGACGCCCCCCCTCGGCGTAGCCGGCGACAGAGCTGCCGAGGTTGTGCCACGTCGCAGCGTACGCCGACGGCAACCCCCTCGGCGTAGCGGGCGCCAGAGCTACCCAGGCTGCGCCACGTCGCAACGTACGCCGACGGCAACCCCCTCGGCGTAGGTATAACGGCCGTCAGCTTGACTGTGCCCGTTAACGTGCTACACCGAGGGCTCGTACGCCGACGGGTGGGCCAGCCGTCGGCCCACTCCGTCTACGCCGACGGTCGACGATACGCCGAGGGCCACGTTGGCAGCGCCGAGGCCTACCTTCCCCGAGGAGCTACACCGAGGGCCACCGTCGGCGTAGCATACGCCGAGGGCTAGGCGGTGCTACGCCGAGGGCCGGAGGCCGTCGGCATCTGGGCAGATTCCTGTAGTGACCGTACGATCTTTCGAATGAAACAACAAAATAAATGTTTTTTAATGGAGAGTTAGGCCAAATAAAGAGTAAGAATTTCCCAATTACTTTGAGCTGATATGTGTGCCTCATAATTACTTTCTCCATTATGAAATGCAATATTCTCAATCCGATCCGATATATAATAGTGCGACATTTTGGGTATGTGTAGTATGTAGAAGAAACTTTAATAATTATTTGATATGAATTTTTTGTTCATTGATTCTTCCAACTGTATCAAGTTTTGTCAATGTGGCTTATTAAGCAAAGACCTAATTTGCCTTCTTAATTCTTTTCATGTTACTACTACCTGACCCATTTATGTTATTCACTGGAGTCATGTTCTATTTATATTGTTCATCGATCACTGCACACATCCAATGGACTTATTATTGGATTTGTGTTCAAACCAAATATGTTACTATTTATTTCAAATTATTCGGCATCTTGATCCTGAACAACCGTTCACTACAGCAGTACAGCACTCGCCTCATTTACAGCCCCCTCCATCTGCCCCGATCTCTCCGCCGCCTATTTAAACCAAACCACGTACTCCACCACTCCACAACCACAGCAGTAGCATCGATCTCTCACACGCACAACACATAGAGGAAACCATAGAATCTTGCTAGCTAGAACGCCATGGCCAAGAAGTGCTTTGGCACTGTCGTCGCACCCCTCCTCCTGCTCACCCTCGCTGTAGCGGCACACGCCGTGGTGGCGGCCAGGACCGCGCCTGCTGGTGGTGCAGCTGAGGCCTCGCTTCCGGCCGCTGCCGCCGTGGAGAGCGGCGCCGGTGCAGGAAGCGCGGGAGCGGCGGACGCGAAGAACCTGTTCGTGGGCGTGGGAGGCATGGGGGACCTGCCGGGCCTCCCGGCCGTGGGCGGCGGCTACGGTGGGGGCTTCGGCAACAACGGCGCCGGCGTCTTCACCGGCGTCACGGGCCCGCTCGGCGGAGTCGGCGGCGGCGTGGGGAGCGTCGGACCGGTCGGCGGCGTCGGTGGCGCCGGAGGGATCCCGTTCGGAGGGTTCGCCAGCGGCGGTGCCCCGTTCGGCGGGATCGGAGGCGGGTACGGCGGCGGAGGCGCCGGCGGCGTCACGCCTTGAGCTGAGCCACCTTGTAGGCTATTCCTGCAGAGCCGGGGAATGGACGTGCGCGTTGTACGTAGGTGCGGTGCATGGGCATGGCCCACCACACGTGCGTACGCACGCATAGACGTGTGCCTCCTTGACTGAACCTGTTCGTGCTGTTGGAGAATCTGTGTCTTGGTGTGTGCCTGTTACAGTGTTCGTGTGTATGTGGCAGGGCAGCGACACGTTGCTGTACTGTAGTACGTCGTTGTAGTGTTTCTCCAAGGTAGGCTCATGTACTATCAGACATGTTAGTGGTGGTATCTCATTTGCTGTTCGTGATGTGTCATGTGTCTCAACTCTCAACTCTGTGATTTCTGTTCCAAAACTGACAAACGTACTCACTGGCGTGCAACAGATACAAAAAAGATAGCCAGATTATAAGTAAGAAAAGGCTGACATATGATCAATAACCAGAACAAGGTTCTAGGGTGCTGCCCAGGCCCCAGTGGATGTCAGCTTAGCAAAAAAGTTGTATGTGCGATTCTCCAGCTAGAAGTTGGTTAGTTTGGTTGTTAACATGTAATAATCTCAAAATAGGACTGCATAAAAAACCTGAATATGGTATGATGGAAGTTTGATCTGGTTTTAGAATGGAACCGGGCTATGCCATTTTCTTCTAAAAAAAATAACCAGAAGAATACAATTTAATCAGTGGGGCTTTGTAGATATAAAATAGTTTTCTAGTTGTTTTTCCTATTGATTCAAAGTTTGGGGTGCAGGTCATCCTAGAGAGATGTGCTTTCT
This sequence comes from Lolium rigidum, assembly GCF_022539505.1. Classification (NCBI taxonomy): domain Eukaryota; kingdom Viridiplantae; phylum Streptophyta; class Magnoliopsida; order Poales; family Poaceae; genus Lolium; species Lolium rigidum. The sequence goes on along the minus strand of NC_061510.1, from coordinate 397,231,922 downwards.
GCAAGTTTGGTTCGCATCTTTTTACCGCATGTTGATTTTGCTTTTTGATTGTGCGTGCACTACAGGGACCTTTGAATTAAGGTGTCGAGTGGGATTCCACTAAAATCTCACTTATACTCATTTAGTTTTTTTTAAAAAAATACACTAGAAAAATCAAAATAAAGTACAAGTAAAATTTACGGGGGATCCCACTTGATACTCGATATATCTAGCGTTGACCCTCCTGGATTGTTTTAAGTTGTCCACGGAAGTAAAAGAAAAAAAGTTTTGGCGGAGGGCACGAGCAACTTCGTCAACCTCCACCAACTGACACCAACTACGACAAGGCGTACGAGTGATTCATCCACGCCCTCCCCGGCTAATTTTGTTTTAAACTCAGTTTAACAAATTCATCTTTGTAAAATATAACAAAAAAATAAAGTTTGGTGAAATTTGTCTAAATCCTATGGGGGCGTTATGTCCTACGTCTCTCGCGGACGGCGTTTCGATCCTGCGGCCCCATACTACCAACTCTATACGGACTATGGAGACACGACTGAAGATGCTCTAGCTGCTCTAATAAGAGCAAAGTACAATATATTCTAATCAGCTGGCTATAAGTATTAAAATAGTTTATTGTTGTTTAGTTGGAGAAAAGATAAGAGGAGAGAGAATGAAAGTGGACTCTCATGCAAGAGTGTTTTTATGCACTTTGTGAGAGTGGGTGATGAAACATGTATCACTAAAGTAGTACTTTTTATATCTCGTTATTGTACGGGTTAGATATGAGATTAGCTACATATAACATGAACATGGCAATGTGTTAGAGCCAACAGTCAACTCTGCTATTGTTCGAGGGCCGCAGAGAACTCAACCAACCGAAGTGATCAATCGCCCCTACTATCTGTTACGCGCGTCGCACCAACCATTATACCCACACATCCTTAAAAACCACTGTCTGGTCGTCTGGTCCGGGACACACACGTCACGCGGGCAGGAAACCGGAGGCAGGCGCGCGGCACGGCGATGACGAACACGAACCCGGTCGTACTGCCCAGTCCACCGCATGTACTTTCGGTGGATATCACTCTGAGTCTCTGAAGCTAGGCAGAGATGCATTAACCCAGCCACTGCTGGCCAGTGATCGGCGAGTCAGGGCACGCGGGCACTGCATTGATTCGTGGGGGGTTCCGATCCGAGCGAATCCGGCCTCGAGATCGGCGCCGCGCGCATCACCTGGGACACTGTGCACTTGGGAGCGGCGGGAATGTGCTCCTTTCAGGGTTTGTAGATCGGTCGGCCAAGCTCATTCATGGCGGCCGGTCAAGGGCCGGCCGAGCTCTGAAGCGGCGCGCCCGCGTCACGTGCCGGAGCTAGATGGCTCGCAATGCACGCCATCGGCGTCGGGTGCTCGGGTACGGCACCTGGCAGGGCGTTTATGAGCTTGGCACTGGCAGCAGAGCGAGCTTGGATAGGGATAGGGGAGCGGTGCTGCCGCGGCAAGCTACTACTACGAGCTGCTGGTCTGATACGGGGGAGCGTCTTCAATTCGAGCGCGGTAGATGCAGCAGCAGCAGGGAGACGAGTGGGAGGGGTAAATGCAGCAGCAAATGCGTCGACGGAGCAAGCTGCAGTAGAGGTAGAGCCGTGGGTCTGTGCTCTGTGCGACGAGCACGCGTGTGGCGCCATCATTCCGTCTGGTTGCAAGATAAGATCGCCGCTTATCCTAGACTCCTAGTCCGTGCAGTGCTGGGACGACGATACAGCGGCGAGTGTCCAGGCTCTGGCTATAACTGTTAGTTAACAGCTGCAACTGTCGAATAGTTTCAGAGTTTGTAGATGCCACTGTCAGTATAGACAGTTTGGTTTAGTTTTTCAGTCAAATAAACTGAGCTGCGTCTCAGCCTAGGATTCGTTTTCTAGCTGTTTAGGCTTGACGCCCTGGTCTTTCGTGGGATGGCACGAATCAAGGATCATCGCGTCGAAGAAGGGAGGCGTGGAGGTGACGTTGGGATGGCAGCGTCGTGTGCCTGATCGCTTCCTAGTTTTTCGGTTGTGTTAGTTGTAAACTCTGAATAAATACAGAAAGAAGAAGAGAAAAGCTGTACGTAGCACACAGCACCAAAACATCTCGTGTCTATTGCAATCTCTCTGAAATTCGATCTCCATTATCGTGAGGTGTGAGCGAGCGGGGCTGTCAAGTGGTATCAGAGCCTAGGGCTTTGGATCCGCAATGGCTCCAGGCGACTCGACGTCGGGCAAGGACGACGACGGCAGCCAATCGCCGCGCGCAAGGGTTCGGAACCCAACCGCAGCCGCCAAGGGGCGCGAGCTGGCGGTGGCGCGGCCATACGCGCCGGTCGTGGCAGGTTCCTCCAACGTGCCGCCGCTGACGAGCTCCAACTACGCGGAGTGGAGCCTCCTGATGGAGGTGAGCCTGCAGGCGCGAGGCCTGTGGGTGGCGATCGAAGGGGGAGAGGACCTCGACGACGAGTACGGCTACCGCAACGACCGCGGCGCCCTGGAGTTGATCTTCAAGTCGGTGCCGGCGGGATTGCTCCCCGTCCTGCGGAAGCACAAAACCGCACACGACGTGTGGGAGGCGATCCGGAAGATGCGCGCGGGCTCGGAGAAGGTCCGCGACGCGAAGGCGCAGACGCTGCGCTCGGAGTACGACCAGCTGCGCCACAAATCCGGTGAGTCCATCGATGATCTGGCCTTGAGGTTGCAGGGGATCACTGCGAGGCTCGCCGATCTTGGCGATCCCGAAACGGACAAGAAAGTCATGCAGAAGTGGCTGCGCGTCGTCCCCAAGCGATACGCGCAGCTCGCCCACTCCATCGACAACCTCGTCGATCTGACACGACCACCATCGAGGAACTGGTGGGTCGTTTCAAGGCGGCGGAGGAGAGGGAGGACGCCGATGACGAGGGAGGCGCCAAGCTGCTCCTTACTGAAGAGGAGTGGCGGGCCCGTGCGGGGCGCGGGTCACCAGGCAGCGGCTCCAGTGGCGGCAAGAAGCCGCACAACAAATGGCGCGCTGATCGCGGCAAGGACGGCGCGCGCGGCGGCAACGGCAAGGGCGGGCCACGCCGCGACGGGAATTGTCGCTACTGCGGCAAGGCCGGGCATTGGGCCCGGGAGTGCCGCAAGAAGGAACGAGACGATGCCAACGGCGAGGCACACGTCGTTGAGGCAGAGGAGGACGCCGATCCTGCCCTCCTCATGGCGGTGGTGGTGCCTGCCGATTACGGCGCGTCAGAGGACGACGACCTGGTCGTGCACCTCAACGAAGAGGACTCCAAGGCCTCCGTCGGCGTCATGGGTGGCGCCAAGGAGCCCAAGTGGCACCTGGACACCGGCGCGTCAAACCACATGACCGGCATGGACACGGTCTTCTCCGAGCTCGACCGTCACGTCTCGGGCACGGTCCGTTTCGGCGACGGATCCGTCGTGGAGATCAGGGGGCGCGGGACGGTGGTCTTCACCGGGCACGGAGGACGTCACCGTGTGCTGACCAGGGTGTACTTCATCCCCCGCCTCCGCACGTCCATCATCTCCGTCGGGCAGCTCGACGAGGTCGGGTGCTCGACGCTGGTCAAGGATGGCTCAATGGTGGTCCGTGACGCGGAGGACGCACTGATCATCAAGGTGCCTAGAAGTGGCAACCGCCTGTACACCACCGAGCTGCAGATCGCACGCCCGGTCTGTCTCGCTGCGACGGCCGGTGAGGATGCCTGGAGGTGGCACGGGCGTTACGGCCACCTGAACTTTGATGCACTGCGCAGGCTGGCCAGCGGCAACATGGTACGTGGCCTTCCCGCGATCGAGCACGTCGAGCAGCTGTGCGACGGGTGCCTGATCGGCAAACAGCGCCGCTCGCCGTTCCCAGCCGAGGCCAACTACAGGGCCACGGAGCGCTTGGACCTGGTCCATGGCGATCTGTGTGGGCCGATCTCGCCGCCGACGCATGGTGGGAGAAGGTACTTCCTGCTTCTTGTTGATGACAAAAGCCGATACATGTGGTTGGCTCTGTTGCGCAGCAAGGACGAGGCTCCGGCGGCAATCAAGCGGTGGCAGGCCGGCGTCGAGGTGGAGACAAGGGTGAAGCTGCGCGTCCTCCGTACCGATCGGGGCGGCGAGTTCACCTCCACCGAGTTCGGCGAGTATTGCGCTGATCGTGGCGTCCGGCGTCATCTCACGGCGCCGTACTCCCCTCAACAAAACGGCGTCGTCGAGCGGCGCAACCAGTCCGTCGTGGGCACGGCGCGCTGTCTGCTGAAGGCGAAGGGGATGCCAAACGAGTTCTGGGGGGAGGCAGTCACAACTGCAGTCCACCTCCTGAACTGCTCGCCAACAAAGGCGGTTCGCGGCATGACGCCGCATGAGGCCTGGCATGGTACCAAGCCCGCCGTCGGCCACTTCCGCACCTTTGGGTGTGTGGCGCACATCAAGATCACGCGGCCTGGCTTGAAAAAGCTGGACGACCGGAGTCTTCGCACGGTGTTCATCGGCTACGAGCAAGGCTCCAAGGCATGGCGGGTGTATGACCCCGTCGGCAAGCGCGTCCACATCACCCGTGACGCCGCCTTCGACGAATTGGCGTGCTGGAGCTGGGACGATCCTCCAAAGGAGTTTGGCTCCTTCGTCATCGACAGCGACTCACCGGTGGGTGTCGTCAGAGTGCCCCCGCCGCACAAGGAGAGAGGCATGGACACACCATCCGCGGCAACATCGAGCGTGGATGCATCACCGCCCTCACCTTCTGCACCTGCGGCCACACCGTTCGGACCGGAGGCCACCCCTGCTCCAGAGTCACACAAAGGAAAGGGAGTGGCTGCAGGATACGTGTTGCCGCCAGCAGGGGCCACGCCGGACGCCGAGCTGGTTGGGGAGGAAGCGCCTCGCCGGTATCGCACGCTGGAGAGTGTCATTGACGACCTCGACGGTGAGCAGCTCCTCGACGATGAGCAGCTGCTTCTTGCCTCTGATGGTGAGCCGAACACGTTCCAGGAGGCAGAACCTCATGCTGCATGGCGCGCCGCGATGATGGAGGAGATGGCGTCCATCGAGGAAAACAAGACGTGGGAGCTCGTCAAGCTGCCCACCGGCAAACGACCGATCGGTCTCAAGTGGGTGTTCAAGCTCAAGAAGAACGCCGCCGGCGAGGTGGTCAAGCACAAGGCCAGGCTCGTTGCAAAGGGCTATGTGCAGCGAGCCGGGGTGGATTTCGACGAGGTGTTTGCGCCGGTGGCACGCCTCGACTCCGTCCGCCTACTTCTCGCCATAGCCGCCCACTGTGGGTGGAGTGTGCATCACCTCGACGTCAAATCGGCGTTCCTGAACGGTGAACTTGAGGAGGAGGTCTTCGTCACGCAGCCACCCGGCTTCGAGCGAGCCGGCGAGGAAGAGAAGGTACTGCGCCTGTCGAAAGCGCTGTACGGACTGCGACAAGCACCTCGGGCGTGGAACGCCAAGCTCGACGACACACTGTTGAGGTTTGGGTTTCAGCGCAGCCCATCGGAACACGCAGTGTACATGCGCTGCGACGGCGATGAGCGGTTGTTGCTTGGCGTGTACGTCGACGATCTGATCGTCACGGGCACGAGCACGCAGGCCATCGAACGGTTCAAGAAGCAGATGCAGTCCATGTTCGCCATGAGCGACTTGGGGCTGTTGTCCTTCTATCTTGGCATCGAGGTCAAGCAGAGCGGCGACGGCATCGTTCTCGGGCAATCTGCGTACGCAGCAAGGCTGGTTGAGAAGGCTGGGCTGTCGGGATGCAATCCTGTGCACATCCCGATGGAGCCCCGTCTAAAGATGAGCAAGGGGAGCTCCAATCCACCCGTCGACGTCACCCTCTACCGGAGCATAGTGGGGAGTTTGCGCTACCTGGTGCACACGCGGCCAGACATCTCGTTCGCCGTCGGCTTCGTGAGCAGATTCATGGAAGCTCCGACGACGGAGCATTGGGCGGCGGTGAAGCACCTGATCAGGTACATCGCGGGTACTCTGCACCTCGGGTGCAGATACGGACGCAGCATGACGAGGCCTCAGCTGGTCGGTTTCAGCGACGCAGATTTCGCCGGAGACGTCGACGACAGGAGAAGCACCACCGGCATGGTTTTCCTGTTTGGGGGGGGCGTGATCAGCTGGCAGAGCCAGAAACAGAAAGTGGTTGCTCTCTCCTCATGTGAGGCGGAATACATCGCCGCCAGCACTGCGGCATGCCAGGGCATCTGGCTCCGGCGCATGATCGGCGATTTGCTTGGAGATGAGAAGGAGAAGGTTCAGCTCTACGTCGACAACCAATCCGCAATTCAGCTCTGCAGGAATCCTGTCTACCACGACAGGACCAAGCACATCGACACAAGATATCACTTCATCCGTAAGCATGTCCAGGATGGTTTGGTCGTCGTCGAGTATATTCATACCAGTGAACAGCTAGCTGATGTACTGACCAAGGCTTTGCCCAAGCCCAAGTTTCAGGAGATTCGAGCCAAGCTGGGAATGATCAACGTTGGCAGCTGATTAAGGGGGAGATTGTTAGTTAACAGCTGCAACTGTCGAATAGTTTCAGAGTTTGTAGATGCCACTGTCAGTATAGACAGTTTGGTTTAGTTTTTCAGTCAAATAAACTGAGCTGCGTCTCAGCCTAGGATTCGTTTTCTAGCTGTTTAGGCTTGACGCCCTGGTCTTTCGTGGGATGGCACGAATCAAGGATCATCGCGTCGAAGAAGGGAGGCGTGGAGGTGACGTTGGGATGGCAGCGTCGTGTGCCTGATCGCTTCCTAGTTTTTCGGTTGTGTTAGTTGTAAACTCTGAATAAATACAGAAAGAAGAAGAGAAAAGCTGTACGTAGCACACAGCACCAAAACATCTCGTGTCTATTGCAATCTCTCTGAAATTCGATCTCCATTATCGTGAGGTGTGAGCGAGCGGGGCTGTCAATAACTGCAACAGCAAGCCTGCTAGGAACTGAGGCACGGAGATTGCCATCAGATGCGGCCAATGAACGCTTTGATTCCAGCTTCTGTGCTCGCTCTGGCTGTCCCATGAACAGGCTCGCCGAGCTATGGACGATGAGCGGTGCGGTGCGCACCAGTGTCCTCCTGATAGATATATGCAGTTCAGTAAATGTTAATCAATATACTCCGATTTTTTTTTAACGGACGCAAAAAGTTGCCTCTTTCCATTAAATAAGAAATGGAGTTTGACAAGCCTCATAGAGCGGAAATGAAAAACAAAGACAAACAAGTTCAGCTAAGGGATTATTTTCCTGATATTACAAACTTTAAATGCTTCGCCTCACTCTTGATGGAGGCAACAAGTATCAGTAGCAGGGCGGCCTTGTTGCATAAAACCATCACGTTTCGTTCATTCAAAATCGCTCAATCTAATCGCATGGTGAGAGAATCCATTGCTTTTGGCTAGGGGTAGTGTTGCAAGACATGGAAGTCCACCACTCTTGGATCTTTAGCTCATCCGTCCAAGTCAAAGTGTCAATGAAATGAAGCCCTGGACAATCTTTAACCATCGCCCAAACCAACGAAAAAATCGTCGAAACTTCGAACGAAATTCACGAAAATGATGGATATTGATGGATTTTGAGAAATCACAATCTAGTAAATTTCAGTCAAATTTGAAAAATCCGAAAGAGAACGCTTCTAAGAGAATCAAAATCAGTTATCTGTAATCAATTAGGTACTACTGCGGTCGAGCCGTCGAGGAGTCTGTAAGAAGTGATATGTTAGGTCCTAAGTTCGATTCCAGTCAACTCAACATTTTTTGGCTAATTATAATCAATCTCCACATTTTAAATCTGATCGAAATTTTTGAATTTTTTTCCAAATTTCGTCAATGAAAAATGAAGGCCTAGCCAATCTTTACGCATCGCCCAAACCCTTTTTGAGAAGCGACATTGGAAGGATAGGTGTGTTGCGACTTGCAATTGCTTACATAGGGGGGCAAAACCCACAATTAGGCCAACCTCTCTTTTTTTTTAAGAAAAAGGCCAACCTCTCTTTGCAAGACCGTCTGCCGTCCATGATCCATTTTGAACTACCAACCAGAAACGAACATCATTTTAGGAGGGGCCCAAACCATATAAACTGCCTTGTTCATGCTAGTAAGCCGAAAAATTGAGCTTTGTTCTCCGTGACTCCGTGAGGTGCCACACGATATATAGAGTCCTCCTCGTTCTTGTGTAGTTGCATATTTGAAGTCTCCATCCGTAGGTTGATGTATTCCTGGATGTGCGTGATGGTTAGATTGGCGTCTATTTTAAATTGGCAACCCAAGCATGGTTTGGGTGGCCTCCATTACACCTCATTTCTTTCTACTACCTCCGTTTCAAGAAATAAGGCGCACGCGTATTCCAAGACGAACTTTAACCATAAAAATTGAGCAATAAAATCTTGATTATATTATATGGAATTAGTATCGTTGAATTCGTATTGAAGAGAACTGTTTAATGATACTAATTTCATACAAATAATTTTTATCTATTTGAAGTAATTCTTGGTCAAACAAAAAGCTCATAAAACGAGGGCGCCTTATTCCTTGGAACGGAGGGAGGTAGTAGTTGATACCTCGAAGATGAGTGGAGCGTCCTTTGATTTCGAGCCATGGAGAGGAATGTTCTATTCAAGTCTCCACTTTCTGGTTGTTCCGCGAAGCAGGCTCACCGAGGCAAGCAGTGATGTGCATAGGTTGATGTATTCCTGGATGTGCGTGATGGTTAGGTTGGCGTCCATTTTAATGTTGGCAACCCAAGCATGGTTTTGGTGGCCTCCATTTCTTTCTAGATGATGCCTCAAAGATGAGGGGAGCGGTCCTTTGATTTCCTACCATTGAGCCATGGAGAGGAATGCTCTGATTCAAGTCTCCGCTCTCTGTGCATACGAGAGCGTATCCTGTGAAACGAAGCAATTGGTGAACCAGATGTACCAGTGCCTTATGGGCCTTTGGATGGAGAAGAGAGGGATAGGATCTAGCGCACAGCTGGACTGCTCGTACATTTACTAAAGGAACCTCGTAGTGATGCTGAATTCCGCAAACAGTACATCAGAAATCCCCATCGCCACTCTATCTCCTTGCTGTCTCCTGTACCGATGTACTGTTCTTTCTCAGTTCCCTTGCGTTCGGATCTAGGTTCATGGTGTGCCGAGCAAAAAACAAATTGAAAGTACCATGCATGTGCTCTTAGTGAAAACTGTGCGGAACCAGGAACTGAAGATTCATGAAACAAATTTGATAATTACTGAAGAAGTTTAATCAAGTTTTGAAGGAGCTTCGGCAGAGTCCCGAACTGAATACAGAAAAGTACCAATTAAGATATATATAGGTTGCGATGTGTTGCGGCATCGCCAAACCATAGGCGCAACGGCGGCAGCTCCAAACCAAAAGTGTGCACCATCTGCTTTGCCAGGCTCTAGCCCACACCCAACCAAAAAGACCTAACTTTTCTTTGAAAGTAGAGAAATACATGGAAGAGGAACTACGCAGGAGGGTGGCTGCAGCAATCGAATTCTTCCTATTTCCCATCTTGTCTTAATAGAAAAACTTCAGATGTGACGAAGACAGATCACTCAGATCTGTGGCATGGCGGACGTACTGTAGAGGGCAAGTGAGAAAGACGATGGGTCTGAAGATGACTTGTTGCCCAACTCAACGATAAAATCAGGATCGTTTGGCAAATTTACCAGCAACCCACATTCAAGTTAGATCCGATCCGTTCCTTTTCCATCCAAAGACCTATAAGCCATTGGTACATTGGTGCATAGATTCCTTTGTTTCATAGGATACATTCTCCTGTGCATACGTCCATGCGTGCGTAACAGCAGCAACTCAACGCGTATTCCTACTGGAGGCAACTGGAACTTTCAGCTGGAATTGAAATGGTATTGCCGCATGTGTCGCTTCCTCGAATAATATAGAATTGGTCCACATATCGTACGACCAGGGTGAGCTTTGCATCTAGAGCCACGAAGACCTAAATGCCGCCAGCTGACTTGTAGCAAAGCAAACAATTGGTCCTCGCATAGCAGTATTAGCTTGACTGGTAAACCAAAGCTACCTAAAAAAACATGCTAATTATCATTTGTATGCAAAATACACAAAGCCTGGCTACTTAACCACTGAAAATCATACACCAGATGAGCAACTCATGAAACCCAGGCTTCCAGTGATCATGCACAAACAATAAGTCCCATGAAGAGAACCAAACGCAAAGAAAAGCACAGTATTCTGACGCCAATCAAGTAAATCTACTCATATAATAGAACAAAGGTGTCGTCAAGATCCAAGCTATACATACATAGCATCCAAAAATACACGACCCGCTGACCCAGCCCACCATCCAGCATTAAGAAAGCACCCACCCCACCACCACGACAACGTAAAACACCACCCAGGCGCCATGAACCGGGCCAGAGCACACTAAGAGAAGAAAGAACAAAACACCATATGGTTTTTGCTCGAAGCAGCAGCAGCAGCAGAGTAATATAGTGACAGTTGAATGAGTTGGACGGACGATCTCGTCGCCCTTACTTGTTGCACTTGAATCCATGGCACACCGACAGGATGATGATAAGGATGAGGGCGATGATTATGCCAAGGACAATCAGCTTGATCTTCATGTTTTGTAGCCACATCTTTCTCCTTACCTGTGTTCCTTGCTGCCTGAAATCTTGAGCCTGGAATTATGTACACACCGTTAGAAATCTTAGATAGCAGTTTTTGTTTCAGAAATGTTCAATTAAATCATAACTAGACACACATCTGTATGTTTATGGAAATTTACAGTTTAAAAAACTTGAGTATCAATATCATGTTTTCCTTTTGCAATGCCCAAAACTGAACATTAAACTCTGCTTTCTGCTCGTCAGGATCAGGCCACGGTGATAAGATGGCCCAAAGTGTATTTAGATTGAGGACATCAACTTCTAAATCGAACAAAAGCGTCAAGGCACTACTACAGAATTCTGATACCCAATCTTAAGAATACTAGTTTCCATGCCTTGTCACAACAAGACATCAATTTTGAGATATAACTGTGCATCACCATTAGAGCAATAGTAGAAAAAGACTTGAAACTCCTCTAGATGGAAAATGACAGTTAACTTATGGCAAATCCTATCGATTAACCCGAACAAATATGTAGTCCTCGCCAACTGAATCATCATAACCATTACAGGAAGAATGCATATTCAATCACCACAAGTCCTTAACAGCTACAGAATGTGAGGATAACCGAGGAAGGTTTGTAGTCATCCATAATGAGTATTAGCCACTTAGGTACAAACAGCCAAACTGATTTCATCAAATACAACCAACACTAACAATCTAATATCATGATAGACACTCGAGTAGTTTGAACATATCAAGAGAGGCTAATCCAGTATCTATGACGTGTACCAGTAGTTGACTTGACCACTTGGCTTACCTGCATTTTAGTATAAAGCTGGATCCCAGCATAACTGCTTCAATTGTGACCTTATTGTACTCTTGCTATAATATAGTAACAGCTTGAAACCAAACCTAATTATCTTGCTAATATATATAATAACAGCTAGGAATGAAACCCGATTACTCTTGCTATTATATAATAGAAGCTTGAAAACAAACCTAATTGAAGTACACTACCCAGTACAAGATGGTAGAAAAGAATGAGCAAACTGTCAATACCTGTGAGCGGAGATTCTCTGTCTTGTCAACAAGCAGCTCAATCTTCTCTCCGCGATCAAGAACCTGTAATTCAAAAGTAGAGTAAGGATCAGAAGCATTCCCCCCAAAACTACCTTCAATTTCAGATCATAAACTTCACATAGGTCCACAATGAATAAAGATGTACCTTCTCAATATTTTCCATCATAACGTTTTTGACTTCTGAAACTTGTGCTTGCACTTTAGCAAGCTTGTTTATCTCTTCAGGGTGGTCTACACAGTACTGCATGTGTTCTTTAAGTTTGGATCTACAGGCAGTAAATATTCACACAATTAGCAAGAATAAAAGGCTATATATCTTAACATGCCCCAGACTGGCAACAAGACGTACCCAAACTCTCTGTTGAGGCTGCTTGCTGCAGCAGTAGCTGCTTTCCCACCACCATATCTTTTGCTGAAATCGTCCTTTATCCTAACCAAGAAAGCAATGGGCATCTGTTGCCCTACTGATTCAACAGCAACTACACAGTATGCTGCAGAAGAAAATACAATGTCAGCATTTTAGGATTTTGAATTAGAAGTTAGAAATGCCAACAAATGTCATGCAATCTTCTGGAGTTATTATTTAGCCAAACACTCTTCGTTCTAGAGAAATGCAATGTATGCAATAAATCAGTTGCTTAAATATATTTGGACACCAGTTCCTGATCAATTTTTTCAAGCGCTATAGCCACTGCAATAAACCATGTGTGTTTAAAATGGGAGAGTTTGAAGGAATGGTGCATTATAAGTCCACAAGGTAGCACTAGAACTAAAAACACAGCACTACAAAAAAAATTAAACGGTAATGTTAAATTCCTCTACATCATCCTCTCTTCTATTACGCCCATTCACAGTTAGTTGTCACTTTTGACTTCAACAAATGAAGGTTTGGCCAATTATAAACTTTTAACATGATCAATCATATAACATATGAATGGTCCAGCTAGATCAGTAATGAGACATATTCTACTGATATTCTACACTTCGAACTTGTGCTTGAGTTCATTAAAATGTTCCGGTTGGACACTGATGAGTGGGAGTCAGAGACAACTAAATATGAACTGAGGGAAGCATTATAATTTCAACATTGATCCAAAGCTCATGCTATTTTTAAAGCTCAACTGGGCATATGTAACAGAAGGAAGACCAGTTTTGCTGCAAAGTGCCAAAGGCTACAAGGAGGCATACGCAACAGAAGCAAAGACCAGTGTTTATGCAAAGTGCCAAAGGCTACGCTTGACTCGCCAATACATCTGAGTTGTAGTCCAATCGAAGAGGGGAGTCTAATTTCAACATTAATCCAACACTCAGGCTATTTTTAAAGCTACGACTGGGCATATACAAGATAGGCAAACACCACTGTTGCTGTGAAGTGCCAAAGGCTACAATTAATTCTCAAATAAATCATATCTACAGTTCAACAAAGAAGAGCATCGATACGATTTTGCATACATACTGTCTGCGGAATAATTATCAGTTCTTAGGGCGCTTGGAGATCAATGTTCAGATTCTTTTGCTGTTGTAGAAATATTATTCACAAAATGCCTATATACCGCCTTGGATGCGCCACTGTGGTGCGACGAGAGAAGTTCGAAATTTCTAATCTACAAATTACTTAATTGATCAATTAAATTCATCGGTGGTGAAAACATCTTCTTAACCAATTTCCTATATGTGTAGCTACTTTCTTTCCATATAGATCAAGAGCAACCACAACCATTAGAAAACACAAAAACGTTGGACAACTATGTTGCATTGTAATAATAGATCAAGGGACATTGCATTTTTGGAAACATCAATGTACAAAATGCATAAGTATGTGTTTGCATTGATGCACATGTCTAGCAAGTCAGCAATAAATCATCTAGCCTTCTGCTATAAATAGATATATATAGCAGTATGAAAGTAACAAATTAACTGCAAGCACAATCATCAGAAAGCACAGAAGCGCTTATTCATCTCTGTCAATTTTTAAATTTAGTACGGGGGCATTACTAGCTCTGAAACATCAAACTATGACATGCATAAATATGTGCTGGCACGCACATGCGTAGCAAACTGGTGGTCTATCATCATTCTGCTATAAATAGCATGACTAGCTAGAAGCAGCAGTATGCACTAACATGCTTTTACTGCTGCTGTCGGCTATTGCAACTCTTGCACCTTCGGTCCCGTGGGATAATACGGGCGACCATTTAGCACACAACATTGACTACCTCCAGAACTCGAATTGATCAATAACCAGCATGAATGAGTCCGGAACACAATAAGTGTAGAATACAAGTAGAAGAGCAACTACCGGCACAAAACGTAGGATAGCAGCAAGTCTATCGAAGGCACTAGTCAACAGCTCGAAACGGCCTAACCGCACATTCGTCAAATCCGCGAGATCTACGCGGAGGCAGCACAAATCGAGCGCGCACCGTACCAGATCCACACGCATCAGATCGAATCGAGCGGAGCGGGCGAAAGCAAGGAGCGGGCGGAAGGGGGGCGGGACTCACTGAATCCGTCCTCGACGAGGTAGTTGAAGGTGTGGCCGTCGCAGTTGTAGGTGAACTTGTTGTTGCTGGCGGGGAGCTTGACGAGGCACTGGGAGGCGATGGTGGTGAAGTTGCCGGTGAACTCGGTGTATTCGGCGAGGACGACGGTGCCGCGGGCCACGAACGCGTAGATCAGCGACTGCTGCCCCATGGCTGCTTCCTCCCTTCCTTGCCGCGCCTCTCGTCGCGTCAGCCCTGCCTCGCGGAGCCCGAGCTCGCCGCTGCTGCTGGTGCGGTCCTCGCCGCCGGTGGTCGGGGCGCGGCGCCCTAGGGTGGGTAGATCTCGGCGAGGCTGGGTGGGGAGGGAGGGGAAGGGGGAAAGGTCGGTTTCGCCTCGGTGGAGTGGAAGGAGGGGCAATGGAGGCTGGTGGGGGTGGTAAAAGAAAAGGGAAATCAAATTTTGGTTGGTGGGATTTTTTCGAAACGGTCCTCGGAATGTTGGACTGCAGCGCGTGGAGACCCCCGTTCTGTTCAGCTTTCTTCGGGTTTCTTCAGAGTTAAGCGATTAGCTGCCTGCCTCGTTGGACTGGACCCAGTCTCAGTCGTTTGTGTTTCTACTACGGGCTAATCTTCTCTCCCAGCGATAAACTTGTACAAATTGGTGCATAGCTGGATAAAATTGGGTCAACACATCTAGAATGGACGCCACAGATGTCACATGTGAGGGCTTTTTCTTTTTTGTCATGTCACATGTGACGACCCTAATTGCAGAAAAAAATAAGACTACGACATATTTGACTATATTTTACGTACTTAGCTAGCTATAATTTTTTGACAATGAAAGGCAAAAAAATATTTCAACTTTTAAAGTTAAGTCATGTCAAGTTTTGACCTCCTATGAACTATTGTTGTTGGAATTAATGTGATGACATCGTGTTCTCTTGCCGCCCATTGTCCTCTCCATTTTAATGAAATGTTAAGAATTTCAGGAGCGTAGTCACCATCAAATGTTCAACACTGCTTCTGGATGAGCCGCATCTTTCTCAATGACTAACCACCCCGAGATCCCTAATCGCACCTCATCGACAAGATTGCTCGGTGCCATGCATTGATATTGCATAATTGTTTGTGTGACCCATGAAGTTGGGGCGACATCGACTCCATCTCCTTCTCCACTTGATTTCTCAACCACTTACAATGTGTCCACTGCAACAGATAGAGATGTGGCTTTCCTAGTGAGAGCAACAAAGACGGTTATTTAAAACGATTGCTTGAGGGTTAATAGCAGAAGGTTTTGAATCCAAGCAGACTCAAAAAATTATGCGAAACTGCCACTATTGCAGACGGTTTTCTTTGTTTACATAGCTTGCTTGACAATTCTTGCCGGAGTGGGTCGTTGCGGATAACTAAGCTAACGCAATCGGTTATGTATTCTCAGACGGGAACAGTATTTGGTGAAGCCTCCATAACCCCTCACTCGTTCTTTGGCTTGTCTCTCTTCAACTTGCAACACCCTATCTTCCTGGTATCGCTTTAACTATCATTAATTATGTGTCACCTGGGAGTGAGAACATGTGTTTTTCATGTACTTGATACTTGTTTTGGTTGTCTAAATTTACATCTGGTGGTTACTAATGGTATCAAGACCACACAAGTTGATACTAGGCCACGACTACCAGACTTTATCAAAGTATGAGTGTACTTCCGGATACCTCCTAATCCCCTTGAGCCTCACAGATTGGTTTACATGTGAATGTGACCTCCAGCATTAAATATTGAATAGTGATTGATCCTTGTTTGCTATATGGTTAACTGAACAAATGCTAAGAAGCCTGAGAGCTTGATTGTTCATTTGATTCACGTTGGTCTCTTTATATAGGAATCTACCATGTATTGTTGCCAACGTGGATATGCACATGCCTCATGAATCGCCTCCTAAGCTAGTACCAAATTAATTTGGATGGATGGTTGGTCATCATTATTCATGTACATCTATGTTTGGTGCAAACTTACTTGTAGCTCACATGGATGTGCTTCATTCATTGCCTTGTTTACGCATAGCTTTGAGCCATGAACTTCTTGTTTAACTCATACCAGTTTGCATGCCCTATTAGTTTCAGTTTGTGTACAAGTTTGGAGCAATATATTCAATAGTGTCCTATTATACTATAGTGTAGGACATATCCACATCATTCTTGAGATATGCATATCGTACATGCTATTTATACATGGTAGCATGTATTATGGTTTTCTTATGGCGTGGATTCACTTGTACATTGTCTAACATGAGGTTAAGATGCGTATCCTAGTGTTGGATTAGTCTACAAATCTCAGATCACTTAATTCGGTATAAACTTTTGACCACAAAGTATGATGTTGCTCAACTTTATGATTTCCAAATTATGATCTATTATATCTGAAACTATGATACAATGCAAACAAACTTATTGTCATTTTCGGAGCGTACAAAATATTTGCACATTTCACATCTCCTTCAAGCAATCGTTCGACGAATTACATCAAACAAGACATGTTATTAATATTAATGATATGAGTGAATCATAAATTGAGAGCTCGTGATCATGCAATGGAAATTCTTGGTAGGTGAAGTTTGGTTAGTTGGTTTGTATTCTTGTCAAACGCTCCAATAAATGTATCTTCTTATTGTTGCTGAAACACAAGCCAAATTGTTCAAGTGTGCTCCACC